>NC_058131.1:343227402-343238723 GCF_016433145.1 Gracilinanus agilis | reverse complement strand
CCTCCCTTCCTCCTTCCTTCCTTCTTTCCTTCCTTCCTTCCTTCCTTCCTTCCTTCCTTCCTTCCTTCCTTCCTTTCTTCCTTTTCTCCTTCCTTCCTTCCTTCCTTCCTTCCTTCCTTCCTTCCTTCATTCCTTCCTTCCTTCCTTCCTTCCTTCTTTCCCTTTCTCCTTTTCTTCCTTTTTTTAATAGGCATTTAGTACAGGGATTCTTAAACTTTCGCCTGTGAACTTGTTTTAAAAAAATATTTTGAAAATTCACTACAATTGGTTTCCTTTGTAATCCTATGCCTTTTATTTTATACATTTAACAATATTTTAATAAGGGGTTCATAGGCTTTTCCAGACTACCAATAGGGTCCATGAATCAAAAAAGGTTAAGAAGTCTTAATTTACTAAGCATCTACTGCATTCCAGATAGTGTTGGACTCTGAGGCTTCAAAATAAAACAGCAAAAGAAGCAGTTCCGGCTCCCAAGGAGCATAAACACTAATGGAGTGCACATAACACATACATTGAGAAGTAAATACAAAATACATACATAAATGTAAATTAATTCAGGGATAGAAAAGACTAACAGTGGGAGGGGAAATCAAGAAAGGCCTAAAGCAGAAGATGGCACTTGAGCTGAACCTTGGAGGGAGTTAAGAACTTGAGGAAGAAGAACAATTCAAATATGAGGAACATTTTTAACATAAAGACACAATGATGGGAAATAGAGGTTTGTGGAGGGGGAGCATTAAATAGGTCTATTTGGCTGGAGTATAGACTGTGTGAAGAAGAATGAGGTACAATAAGTGTGGGTTATGGAAAGGGGATAAACAAAGTACTTAAGGCATGATTTCTGCCTTCATAAAGCTTACAATTTAACAATGGGCATAAACCATATATGTATATTCATATGCATACACACAGTACTATATATATTTATATAAAATAGTACAGAATGGTCTCTAAATAAATGGATTAGAAGACAAAGCAATCAATTAGCAAACATTTATTAAGCACCTGATATATGCCAGACTCTGGGTCAAGAGTGACAAAGTGTTCTAAAAGGTCTAAGAAAGGGAAGATCAAAAGGGACTTATATGGTTGGACAAAAAGTTACCAACCAGCCTAGATTATAGAAATATAAGTAGATGGAAGATGGACTAAATCAATCACCATGCTATTTTGAAAGCAGCATAGAATGGTGAATAGAGAATTGACCTAAGAGCCAGAAAGGCCTAGGTTCAAGTTCCATCTTTGATACATTCTAGATATGTGGACCATTTCCCCTCTTAATGTTCTAGGCCAGGGGTCAGCAACCTTTTTGGCCCTGAGAGCCATAAACGTGTGCGGAAGGAGGAGGATGGAGGCAGAAGGTGCTGGAATATGGGACTGGGGCTGAAGGGCCCCCTGGGGCACATCCTGGGGCTCTGCACGGACTGTCAGGTTGGGAGGTGGAGTCAGATATGGCTCAAGAGCCATACGTTGCTGACCCCTGCTCTAGGAGATGCTCAAAGGTTTCAGAGAAAGAAGGTGCTGACCTGCACTGGCAAAAAAAGTTTCCTTATCTTGTAGGAGTTAAATTAATGTCCAATACTTCAAGTATTATTTTTTATAAAGTTTATTATCTGACAAATAGAACCATGTGACTAAGTTTTTCTACCTGCTCAAAATGCTCGATCCACCAAAGCCCAACAGGAAGGAAAAAGAGGCAAGAGAGAGACCTCCACCCAATTTATATCCTATCTATGTCAGCACATAACAATAGGAAGTGAGTGGGCTCCTGGGAATCATAGCTTTGCTAGGGATCATAGTTTTTCTGGGAATTGTAGTTTTCTGGGGATCATAGTTTTTAGGGTAACAGATTCTAAATATATTCTAATTAATTCTAATAATCTGGAGTTCCTTATACCAGAGAAATCACAGGTCCAGCCCTTATCTCTATGTGCTAGGGATTGGGGACAGAAAACCAAAAATGAAAATTTCCCTAACCTCCAGGAGCTTTGATAATGTCATATAAGACTACATATGTAATATTTTATTTATTATTATATTTATATATTATGAATATATTTACACAAATTTAAATGTTAACTATATATATGTACACTTTTTTATTAATGATTTTTAATTATCTACATAGCCACATAAATAATATAAAATATATATGAATAATAGTAGCTAATATTTATGTAGTGCCAACTATGCTCCAAGCACTATGTAAAATACTTTACAAATGTTATCTCATTTGATCTTCACAACAACCCAGTGAAGTAGGTACTATTATTAGCCCTACTCTACAGATGAAGAAACTGAGACAGAGAAATATTAAGTGACTTGCCTAGGTAAGTATCTGAAGCTGGCTTTGAACTCAGGTCTTCCTGACTCACTGAATTATTCATTGGAGGAGAAGGCAACTGCAGTTTGGGTATGCGGTATAAATAAGGTCTCAGGTGGGAGCTAATTCTTGCATTTAGCTTTGAAGTAAAGTAGCAGATCTCAAAGGTGGTGGTGAGAAGGGTGCAATCTAGGAAGGGGACAAGTCTATATAAAAGGATCAGAGATGGAAAATGGAATGTCATGTGTGAGGAACAGCCAGAAGGACAATTTGGCTGTCCAGAGGATGCATGAAGGAGCTTAATCTATAATAAGCATTGAAATGTAAGTGGGAGCCAGGTTGTATCCAGTACTTTAAATACCAAACTGAGCCTTATATTTGATCTCAGAGGTAATAGCAAGGCACTGGAGTTTATTTAGTAGGAGAGTGATGTGGTCAGATCTGTGCATTAAGAATATTACTTTGGCAGCTATGTGGAAGATGGATTGGAGGAGGGAGAGACTTGAGAAAGAGAGACTAATAAGTCTCTAAGCAATTGTCTGGGAGAGTAGCTAAGTCTCTCTTCCTCCTACAATCTCCTATCAAATATTTCTAAACTAATACATGAGAGAAGTAACAGGATCAATGGATTCAAACAGGATCAGGGAAAGGATGTCCCCTCATTCAAGCCCGCTCCCCCAGGAGTTCCGACTTTCCGGCCAAATTGAAGAATTGCTGTTCAATGTCTTCTTTGTTGGTAAATGAAGATAGTAGGAATTGATGTTAGTAGTTGTGATCTCAAAATAATCACTAATAAAAGTACAGAGGAACCCAATTCACTCAGGATCCACCCCAAAATCAAAACCTCCCAAACAAAGAACCAACCCCCCAGGGTCCCAGTCTGGTCAGGAGTGAAGTGACAGTTGAGAAAGACCCCTCCAAATTCCTCTTGCTGCTGGCCCCTCCCAAACATAATGCTCTCAGGGTTCCATGGGGTCTGCTTCCATTTCCCTTCCAAGATGAATGTTTAATGATCCTTGATTTACCCCAATGCCACACTTACAGGAGAGAGGCAATAAGGGCCTGAACAAGGCTTATAACCATGGAAGTGGAAAGGAAACAAATGTGAGATATGTGGTAGAGAAAAAATTGACAAGACTTGGCAGCTGTTGGGATGTGTGGGGTAAAGGAGAGTGAGGAACTGAGGATGACTTCAGAGCTATAAACCTAAGTGTCTAAAAGGATGGATAAAAGTAGGGAAATTCAGAAGAGGGTGGAAAACAGTGGTCATTCTATCAACTTCTTAACTTGCCTCTCCTCATTCCACTCCTGGTCTTACCTTTTATTTCTGACATTATCAACCTTACCTCCTACTACCTTCTACTCAAACTCTTGCCTCTGGAAAAACTAGGTAACACAGTACATAGAACTCTAGGCTTAGAGTTAGGAAGATTTGAGTTTAAATCCAACCTCTGACATGTATTATAGAAGAGTTAAAAATAAGGGACAAAATAAAAGAGCAACTTTTAATAATTTAAGTTTTAATGAGAATATAGTAGAGTTGTAAATTAATATTTTCCCTTTAAGCCAGAGGGGAAAAAAACTTCTAGCAGCTTTTAACAATTAGCTTAATTTAGTTTAATTAATATAGCGATAGTAAAAGAAGATGGTAAAATGAATATAGTAAAGGAGAGAAATATAGGAAAGAGGCAGAGAAATAAATTTCCTAATACCTAACTAGCTATTCTATAACTATCTCTAACTGCCTATAATTACTATCTAAAACTGCCTATATTTACCTATAACTACCACTAATAACAACCACCCCACAAAGTTCCAACTAAATCCACCCAATCAAAACCAACCCAATCAGTGTTTAATCCAACCCCAGTTAGGTCTATCAATGAAGACCAGCCACCTTCCAAAAAGTTCAAGAAAGAAAAAAACCTAACAGCTCAAACTAAAAGCCAAAAACCCAAAAGGCAAAAAAAAAGCCCTGTAAAGGCTAAAGCCAAAAGCCCTCTCAGTAAGCTCAGGCCTGCCTTTATATTCTAGCAACTAAATGCCAATCATCAATTAATCACCAACTTACACCACCAGCAACCAACCCCCAACAACCAACTCATGCCCAGCAGCCAACTTCCCTGCAATGGCCAGGCCTAACTGTCACCTACTAATAGACCACAACTGTCAGCAACTGACCCTCCAACTGTCAGCAACTGACCCCTCTCCCCAAACTGATGCTTGGCCCCTTTTATAACCTTCTCCTACCTCACTTCCTGTCTCTATGGTTCCTCCTTCTTGTCTCTATGGTTTCTCTTTCCTGTTACTATGGGCTGGTTAATCCCTATACATCTCTAAGAGGACCTCCAGGTCCCCCATTAAATTAAGAAAAGAATAAAGAATTCCTTTTTATAATTAGCTGTGTGACCCAGGCAAGTCACTTAATATTTGTTCACTTCAGCTTCCTCATTTATAAAATGAGGATAATAGTGCCTTCCTCCCAGAGTTGTTGTGAAGATAAAATGATAATATTTGTCAAGGGCTTGGTGCATAGTAGGCTCTCTATAAATGTTAATTATTAAGTATTTCAAGTTCTTTCATTAGATAAAGCTGCTCAAGAGCAGTGTCTGTCTTTGGACAGTGTGCCTAGGACAGGACAACACACACACTATGTTGTACATACTACCATAAATCAGTGCTGGTTGAATTGGATGGATCATCCTTCTCTGAACCTACTTAAAAATTTTCATTTCTTTGCCTTTGTTAATATCATTTCCCAAACTTTGTCCTGAAATGCTCTTTTACAGTTCTACCTATTCCAAAATGTTTTATAATTTAATTCCCTCTCCTACAGAACCTCAAGCCCACAATCCTAGCCTCATAGAGGAATCTATCAGAGGTCCTCACCACTATTCACTTGAACTGTTGTAACAGTCCCTTAACTGGTCTCCCCTTCTCTACTCTTTCCTTCTAATCTATCCTCCCACCAACAGAATGATTTTAATTAATAATGAATAGATGTGATCATGCTACTCTTCTGATCAGAACCCTAAAAGTAAAAACTCCCTTTACCCTAGCATTCAAAGCCTTTTAATATCGTCCACAACATTTGTCATGACTTTGCTCCCTTTATTACCCATGCCCAGAATGACCTCCTCCCCTTCCTGAGTTCCTATTCATTTTTTTTTCTTTTTAACCCTTGTACTTCCGTGTATTGTCTCATAGGTGGAAGATTGGTAAGGGTGGGCAATGGGGGTCAAGTGACTTGCCCAGGGTCACACAGCTGGGAAGTGGCTGAGGCCGGGTTTGAACCTAGGACCTCCTGTCTCTAGGCCTGACTCTCACTCCACTGAGCTACCCAGCTGCCCCCTATTCATTTTTAAAGACCTATTTGAAATGCCAACTTGTCATACTGTCATATAAGATTATATACATAATATTTATTTAATTATGTTTACATATTATAATATATGTGTTTACACACATAAATGTTAGCTTCTATATAATGTCAACTATGTGCCAAGTGCTGTGCTAAGCACTTTACAAATGTCTCATTTCGTCTTCACAACAACCAGGATACTCTCTTTGCTGGATTTTTGTGATGCTCCTCTCACCTGGTTTTCCTACTTATCTAATCTCTCTCTCCTTCTTTGGTGAATCATCATCCAAATCATGCCTCTTCCCCCAACTGTGGGTGTTCTCCAAAGCTCTTCTGTTTTTCTCTGTTTAACATTTCTTGGTGACCCCATCAACTCTCAATCAACTCTAATGGGTTTAATCATCAACTTTCTCCAGATGACTTATGGATTTATATAACCAGCCCTAACCTTTCTCCTGTGTTCTAGTATAGACACGTCAACTGCTATTTGCAAATTTCAGAATGGATATCCCATAGGCACTTCCAATTCCAAATTTCCAAAACAGAATTCATGATTTCCCCTCAAATTTACTCTCATCTACTGAACTTCTTTATTTCTTCTAAGGACATCTTTGCTCTTCTAGTCTCCCAATGCTACACCTTCTGCACTGTTCTTAACTCCTCTGGACCTCATATGTTCATTTTGTTGCCAAATCTTGCTATTTCTACTTCTACAACATCTTTTGGATCTATCCCCTTCTCAGCATTCACACAGTCACCATCTAAGGTTAGGCCTTTATCACATTTCACCTGCAATATTGCAGTAGCCTCCTAATTTTGCTTTAATCCTCTCCCTACTACAATCTATCCTCTATACCACTGTCAAAATGACTTTCCTAAAATACAGATTCCAGTGATGGGCAAACTTTTTTTTTAAACCCTTAACTTCTGTGTATTGGCTCATAAGTGGAAGAGTGGTAAGGGTGGGCAATGGGGGTCAAGTGACTTGCCCAGGGTCACACAGCTTAGAAGTGTCTGAGGGCGGCTTTGAACCTAGGACCTCACATCTCTAGGCCTGACTTTCAATCCACTGAGCTACCCAGCTGCCCCTGGGTAAACTTTTTAAAGAGGAAGCCAAAGGAAAGGAAATGCTCTCTGTCAGTTTGTTTCTAAGGCAACTCTTCCGAAGTTTCATTGTATTGTATCCTACTCATTGTATTCGTCAGATTAGGAATAATGTCCTGGGCTAGATAGAACATTTCAGGGGGCCACATCTGGCCCTGAGGCCGTAGTTTGCCCATCACTGGATGAGAACATCTTCCTTCTCTGTTTAATAAATTCTAGTGGCTCCATCTTGCCACCAAGATCAATTCCTCTTTGTGGCTTTTAAACTTCATTAGCAACCTAATCCCAACCTATTTTTCCTGCCTTCTTGTATATTACCTCCTTTCTAGCCAAGCAGGCCTCCTTTATGCTCCTTGCACACAGCACTCCATTTCTTGTCTCTAAGCCTAAAGACCCCCATAATACATAGAATGCACTCACTCCTTACTTCCACTTCACAGAATCTTTCACTTCCTTCAAGATGCACCTCAGAATCTCACTCTTATCTGAACTAGTCAGAGAAGAAAAGAACACATCCACCCATACATACATAAATACACAGACACTTATTTGGGTAGGGAAATACATTTTAATCAGCAGAGAAATGGGAAGGAACTGAGAAAAATGATGAGGTGGAATTAGAGAGATAGTAGATTAAGGAAAAGATTAGTCCTAAGCAAAATAAATTCCAGTGATGTGCAAAAATATTTATAGATTTATATTTTTTTTGCAGTGGCAAAGAATAGGAATGTAAAGGGTACATAAATGTGATGCCTTTCATCATTCATCATATCAATATAGCATTCTATTGTGCTATAAGAAATGAAAGGCATGGTTTCAGAGAAACTGGGGAAGACTTGAATGAAATGATGCAAAGCAAAGTGAACACAACCCAAGAGAACAATTTATAAGATTATGACAAAATTATAATGACAATCAACTACGAAAAAACTTAGGAACTTTGATCAAGATCCAGAGGACTAATGATAAAACATGCTATCCACCTCCTTATAGAAGAAAGAAGAATCAGAGTGTAAAATGAGATATATAGATAGATTGTTAGGGATAGAGATAGAGCTATATTATCTTTATCTTTATGATATCTATTGCATATATAACATGTATAGGACATAGCCAGTGAGGAAATTTGCTTTGTTTGATTATGCATTACTTGTTAGCAAGGGTTTTGTTTTCTAATTTTTCTCAATTTGGGGATAGGATGGAAGGTAAAGGGGAAGATTTTTTACTGATAAAGAAAACAGTTTTAAAAACAACACATAGTCAGGCATCACTTATTACATGAAACTTTTCCTGGTCTCCCAATTCAATCAATAAGCATTCATTTGGTGCCTATGATCTGCCAGGTATTGTGCTAGGTGCTGAGGATACAAATACAAAGAGTGATACAATTATTCCTTCCAAATTAACATTCTAATGGAGGAGAAAATAAGCATACATAAAATATACATAACATAAACATACAATTAAATACAATTATATACAAAGCAACTATATACAAAGTAGTTTGGAAAGGAAGACTCCAATGTTTGGAGGGTTTTATGCAAAAAATGATGCTCCAGCTGCATCTTCAAAGAAGAGATGCACTCTGTTGCTAAATCCTTCCATAATTAGTTTGTTCCTACTATCTTTCTACTATCCTTCTATTTTTGCATTTATTTTTTATGTACTTATATATTAAATGTTGTCTCCTATCAGGAGTGTGAACTGTTTCATTTTTCTTTTGCGCTCAGTACAGTTCCTGGTACCAGGAGTTGGTTGACTCATTGATCTTCCCGTTAGAAATGATCCTTCCTTGCTTGTCATTCACATGATACATTAGTGCCTGCTGTTCATATGTGCATAATTGTGTTTTACTTGGATATTTGATTTATGGCAAAGAGGTCTTACTTATATGTATGTCTAATGGAAAGAGAATTTGGTTTGGTTTGGAGGCAGAAGGCTCAAGTTCAAATCCTGGCTCTTCTAGTTACTATGTTTCATCAGGCAAATTGGATGTTCCTAAATCTGGGCCTCAGCTTTTTCATCTGTAAAATATAAGATATGGCATATTAAAGATTACTCTAAATCATTATTATGAAAATGCAAATTAAAACTCTGAGGTTTTACTTGATACATAGGAAACTGGCAAAGATGCTGAAAATGGCAGTAGTCAGTATTAGAAGGATTTTAAAAAATAAAAGTCCATTAATATAACATTGGCAGAGCTGTATATGGCCCAACTATTATAGAAAGCAATTTAGAATTACACTAAGAAAGTGACTAAAATGCCCATACCATTTGATTTGGAGCCTCCACTAATAGACAGATTCCAAGGAGGTCAAAGATAAAAACAAAGATTCCATAAACATCAAGATATTTATAGCAGAACTTTTTGTAGTAGCAAAGAACTGGAAACAACGTAGCTGTTCATCAACTGGGGGAATGGCTTTGCAAATTGTGGTATATAAAAGTAATAAAATATTACTTTCCTACAAGAAACAATGAATAAAATGACTACAGGAGAAGCATGGAAAGACATATTGCCTGTTGCAAAGTGAAGCAAATAAAATTAAGAAAACAACGTACACAATGGCTACAATAATGTAAATAGAAAAAATAATAATTAAACAGAATGCTATGAAATTATAATGATCAGTGGTGGCCTCAAAGAAGAGATGTGAGATAGTGGTGCTAGGGGACTATAGATGAAGAATATTGCATATAATGTTAGAAGTAGCTGACGTATTGGTTAGTCTTGCTGATTTTCCCCCCTATCTCCTTCTCTCTGCCTTCCTTCCTTCCTTCCTTCCTTCCTTCCTTCCTTCCTTCCTTCCTTCCTTCCTTCCTTCCTTCCTTCCTTCCTTTCTTTCTTTCTTTCTTTCTTTCTTTCTTTCTTTCTTTCTTTCTTTCTTTCTTTCTTTCTTTCTTTCTTTCTTTCTTTCTTTCTTTCTTTCTTTCTTTCTTTCTTTCTTTCTTTCTTTCTTTCTTTCTTTCTTTCTCTCCTTAGGAAGGGAAAGGGATGTGGGGAAGGAATACTGAGACTTGTAGAAGATAAAAAATGAAATAACCCAATATGATTTAAACATACACATAAGAGCTATACTCCAAAGCCCTTACTACCTGCAAATCTATGATATTTGTGAAGTATGATCAATATGAAGAAATCTACAAACATATAGCAGAAAGGAGGCAAGAGCCAAGCCAATGTACATGAATTGGGTTTTTTGAAATATATGAAGCTGGAGAAAAGTTTAGCATCAGAAAAGAGAAAAGTTGATACCCAAAGTGATACTGAAAGAAGATTTTAAAATGTAGAAAAAAGGGGTCAAACAAAAATGTTAAATTCCTTGTTATTTGGAATGGGACCATTTTATTTTTGTTATTGCTGTTAAAAATAACAGATGTTACTAATAAAATAAAACTTAGCTAATTTGAAATGCATGGGACTGGGGGGAAAATGGCCTGTAAACGAACTGGATTCAAATTACTTCTATTTTTATTGAAGAAAAACAGGGTATCTAGAAGGCTAGGGCAAGTCAGTTGTTTTAAATTAAATCCCACTATAAGTAAACATATTGGGTTAAACAACTTTTTTATTAACAACTTTTTTATTATCAACATTTAGGAAATATCCAGTTTAAATCAAAGATAAACACCTGCTCAAAAAAAGAGCAAGCAAACAAAGGAAAAGCTCTCCAGCAAATCAGGGCACACTACTAAGATGCCAGGCCACTATAGCTTCTAGGACTGGCATGATGCTGTGGATTCTCGAAGCCCCACCCAAAATGTGTAATTCTGCTTATATGATTGAAGACTCCTTGGAGCCAGTGCCTTATTCCCAGCAGGGTTTGGGGACCCAGTGGACCTAGTAGGAAAGGCCATCTGGCTCATCCAGTATTAAAGATGTCATTAAGAGTACTCAACCTTGTAAAGCTGTAAAGGACTGAAGCATTTTGTGAGTGAGGGCTTTATCCTGGACATCAGCATTGAGTGGCTGGCATCACTGTCAACTCTTTGACAAGCTTATTTGTGTGTGGGGCTCAGCTCTGCCTTCCCTCACCATTTAAACATCTTTTCATTTTCCATTCTCGCTCTTCTTCCTCTTCTTTACTTCCTCTCGTTCCTCTCTCTCCTCTCTTTTTCCTCTTTTAATTTTTCCTTTTCCTTCTCTCCCCCATTTCTTTTCTGCGTTTCTCTACTCCTTTTACCCTTTGCCTCTTTTGTTTTTCCGATCCCTCTCTCCTCCTCCTTCCTCCGCTTCACTCTCCCTATTCTCTTGCTTTCCCTTTCTCCTCCTTTTCTCTCTTCTCTATTTCCTTTCCTTCTCTGGTGCATTTTCTTCGTCCTCTCTTCAGAATCCCATTCCGTGTTTTCGCTCTCTGGTCCTCCTCCAGGCTCTGGCTCCGAGGTTTGTGGGCGGAGAATTTGGTCCCGCCCCGCTAAGGGGCCGGATCCCCGTCGGGCTGGTCATACTACCCCCTCCCTCTCTCCCTCTCTCTTTTCCTCGTTCCTTCTCTCTCTCCAGTTCTCCCTCCCTCCCTTCTGTCCTCCCGC
>NC_058131.1:343021814-343217471 GCF_016433145.1 Gracilinanus agilis | reverse complement strand
GGGGGGGGGGGGCGCAGCCCGCTGGGGTAGGGAAAAGGGAGGGGGAAGGGAAGGAGAGAGGAGGGGGGGGCCGACGTTGTCGCGGGGGCGCCGGAGAGGCGCGCGGGGGGCGGTGCGGCCCCGTTCACGGGCCAATCAACGCCGCTATCACATCCATGCAAATATGAGCACAATGGAGCGAGCCCATCACTCGCCCCTGCAAGCAAGCTTGAAACGGGCTGTCGTCTGAGCGATGGCCGCTGCGACCAATGATTTCATGCCGAGAGCCAGGGAACTCCAATGGCGTGGCCGTGGAGGCGGGCCCGATCCGGGTTAGGGTGTCCTTGCAGGGTGTCTGAGCTAAACTTCACCAAATAATAGCTGTTTGTATTTTGGCTGCTGCAGGAGCCATTTTAGGTAAGTTCTTCTCTTAACTTTTTATTTTCCGCCCCGGTCTCGGCGGCCCGGTTGTGCCCGCCTGTCCAGGATCGCAACCCTTGGGTCCAGCTGGTCTGTCCTTATGAATGAAGCCGGGAGGAGTGGGGCTGCGCGGTCGCCGGGGGCCGGGCTGTGGACGGGGGCTGAGAGCTGGGCCGGCCGCGGGGCGAGCGAACGAGGGAGGGAGGTAGGGAACGGGCGACCGGGAGGGGGAGGGAAGGGGAGGCGGTCGGGGTGAGGGGAAGTTGGGGAGTGGGGCGAGCCAGGCTGGGCCTCCCTGGGCCCGGCCAGGCCGCGCCGTGCTCCCCCTCCCACGTTCGTCCATCTGTCCGTCAGTCGGTGGCCTCGCCGAGTCCGTCAGGAGGGTGCGCGCCGCTGTCCTTGGGAGCTGGCGCGGGCCCCAGCTGCGCTGCGGCCGCGCTGGGGGACAAAATCCTTCTTCTCCTGGAAGGAACCCCCTCCGCGTGGGCTCCGAGACTGGCGGGTGGGGGTACCCAGGGGACCCCAGAGAAGTTGCTCCTTCCCCCTGCAGTGTTGGATGGGGGAGCCCCAGGTAATGACGGTCACTTCTGCGCTTTTCAGGATCCCCAGGAGCTTTCCCAGGATTGTCATCCCCTCGGTCCCGCAGCCAGAGGACCAAGTTCTCTAGCTGCTGCCCCCACCCACCCTCGCTCACGCTTTGGCTAGGGTTCCTTGCTGCGTTGGGGAGCAGTGGTTAGGAACCAGCATCCGAGATAATCCAGAGCCAAGTTTCGTGTCCTATGGGGCTGCATGGTTTTTGAGGTGCGGGGGAGGGGAGGAGGATGGGGAAAATCCACTCTTCTGGGCTTTTCCTTTGGGGTGAAGTTGTAAAGGTGTAACCTCCCAATTTCCCAGGGAATGCATAGTGCATGGTGAATGATTGGCAGGCCTTTGGATTTTTCAGAATGTTAAGAAAAAAATCTTGTCGCATTTGAGTTTTCAGCCCCAATTTTATTTGAACTAATCGGAAATACGTAAGTTGGCACTTATATGTGTGTGCATAAAGTATCCCACGTCGCAGTTATGATGAATGTGACTGGGGTTTGTGTAGTGCAGTATCTAATTAAGCGGTATAATTCAATTGTGAGTTTGTAGGCCTCTGTTCTCTAAATTGGGGCCTGTGGACCATTTGTAGTCTGGCTAAGGTTTCTGGTGAAAGCTTGGCATTCCGAATTTTCTATCCCATAGGGTTCTCTGTGTGTTGCCTTACCTGTGTCTTGGGGGTATTCCGCTCCTGCTTATTCGTGGAGCTCCAGGACATTGATATTAGTTGGAAAAGAATAAAGAAGTTAAAAATCAAGACATTAGAAATTTCCAGGCAATTTTACAATTATTTGAGAAGCTACTTAAGTTTCTCTTTTTGTATGTAGTTATATATAGAATAGGCACTGGACTTGTGATTTCCTTGCTTATGGGGAACCCTCTGCTGAGGGAACTCCTCCTCCCATTACAGGTCATCATCTTTTCTATGATTTTTAGTTTCAGAATAGGTGGTTGGTGAAGTTGGATGGAAAAAGAATTTCCTTTTTATTTTCATTATCTGAAATTTAGCATTCTCTTCAGACTACAGAAGGAGTCCATGACACAAAAAAAGGTCAAGAACTCCTGTTTGAGAGAGTTTCTTAGAGCATTGAGGTGTTAAATGACAAAGCCAGTCCAGGATCACACAGCCATTATGTGACTTAGAAGGTACTTGAACTCAAATCTTGGCTTCAAGGGCAGGTAAAATATGCCAGACTCTTTCTTTGTATATGGATAACATCCTAACTTCCCCTAATTGGAGAGACATTTTCATATTACACATGTAATGTGTAATATATAAAAAAGTTTTTATAATGGGCACAACTATATTGTTCAGTGGCATTAACTTCTTTTGTCATATTATATTCAGCAGATATAGAAATGGAAAAAAGCCTAATGGTCATTCTAGTTCAGTTCTGTCATTTTACAGACGAGGAAACTGAGGCCTAAATATATAGCACAGATGTGTATTGTATGTGAGAGAGATAAAGAGAGGATATATTTAATCTGTGGA
Source organism: Gracilinanus agilis (assembly GCF_016433145.1). Taxonomy (NCBI): domain Eukaryota; kingdom Metazoa; phylum Chordata; class Mammalia; order Didelphimorphia; family Didelphidae; genus Gracilinanus; species Gracilinanus agilis. The sequence continues at coordinate 343,214,998 of NC_058131.1, read as the reverse complement.
TGGTAGAAGTTAGACACGAATCTTCAAGCTTTTTGTTGTTGTAATTTGGTTTGTTAAGATAAGAGTGTAAGAATTGATGCTTATTGATAATCTAAGACTCGAGTAAAATGTACATTAGTAAAAGAATTTGTTGAATACTTTTTTAGGGAAGCTCATAGGATGATCACAACTCTTCCATTTAAAAAATATATTATTCTCTGTTTGTAATATATTAAATGCTAGGGGTTTTTTTCCCTAAAAGTAAAACTAATTGAGTAATTGTTATTGCTGTGCCAGTTTCCCCTGTTAAACTTTGTTTTTTTAGTTGTGGGCCAAACAAATACAGATGTTATTATAGTTGTAGGCCAAACAAATATATAGTTATGCCTCAGTAGGGTGCCATCACATCTTATATAAAGAAGTTATTTCATAATAAGTTATTAAGTAGTGATACTGCAAGGTGCTTAAATCTAATGAACTTTACTCTTGTTCTTTAGTATTCTGTTTTAAAAAAATAATAAGGTAAGTCATGGAAAATGTTGAAGGACCGAATAGTAAAAGAGAGAACTCTTGACCTATACTTATGAATTTCCAGAAGATCCTTTGGAAGTTAGCATCATCTGGCTAATATATTTATTGATTCATTTTTCTTATAACTACTTTAAATAGTCTTTAAAAGTCTACATTAGAGTATGTCTTTGTAGAAACCAAACATTTTTAATTTTTCCCATGTCGTAGATGACCGATAAATAATAAGCTTCTACAGATCTTGTCTGATTTATAAAGGAGGTTTTTTTAATGAGGCATTTCTTGGTATTTTAAAAGAGTATCACCCTGCCCCAATGCTAACATGGTTTGAATTTACGTTAAATAATATTGAAGGAGAAGTTCCACAATCACTGGAGGCTTTAAAGTGAAGTGATTTAGAGCACTGTAAGGATTATGAAAGTAGATGTAGGGTTCAACTTGATACTACTGGGCTTAAAATATTTCCCTTTTGGGGAAACAAACGAAACTCATAAGTTCTGTACCAGTTTGACAATGTTTTAGAATTTAAGGGATCTATCTATACAACCTATTGGTTTGGGAAGTCTTAGACTCTCTGTAATTCCATTCCTCCATACAGAGCTTCAGTTTACTAACGTGTTTTGACTTGCATATTGAATTCCAATACAGTCTACATTTTTTTTTGTTCTATTGAATTATTATTGAATGTGGTTTGAAATAAGTGAGTATGGGTCTTTTTTTTTTAATTTCAGAGATTTTTTTGCTCTAATGAGATTTTATTTGTATCTCTTAAGTATCTAAGTCAAAGGCATGCTTCCATTTGTTGATAGTATGTATAATTGACTAAATAATCATATTCTAACAGTAGCCACATGTAACTGAACTTGAATTCGGTTAGACCATTGGTTTTTTTCCTTAGCCTTGTGGTAGACAGTTTCAATAGACTAGCTTTGACTGTTAAGTTTAATACATTGGTTGCTAAAAGATCTTAGTAGGTAAGAGTTTGACTAAATGTAAACAGATATGAAATTTAAAAGAGATAAATGTAAAACTTTATATATGGGTCCAAAAAATTTATTTCACCCATACAAGATGAGGATAATACATGTTTAGACAATGTGTTGGGGTGGGGCATGGGGGCCCCCAGGGGGAATGGAGGGGCAGGATGGGGATTTTAGCATACTACAAGCTAAATATAAGTTGACAGTGTAATGTTTGCAAAAAATAATCTAAATGCTGTCTTTGGCAGTGTTGAGATAGGCATCATTTCCAAGATTTAGGAAGTGATGGGCCCATTGTGCTCTTCCCCAGTCAGACTATATTTGGAACAGGGGTTCTTAAGGTTTTTATATGTCTCTTTGGTAATCTAGTAAAATTTGCGAACCTCTTGTATAAGTATTTTTTTTAAATGTGTAAAATAAAAAACATGAGTATAAAGAAAACTAATTATGTCGAAAGATAATTCTCAAAATATTAAAAAATAAAAGTTTATGGATCCCTCGTTAAAAAAACAGTTCTAATCTAAAGTGTTGTGTTCAATTCTTAGTGCCTTAGTTTAAGGACATTCATAATCTGGAGAGTGACCAGAGAAGGCAGCCAGGATAGGGAAGAACTTTTTATCCCCATCATCTGAGGTTCTGTTGAAAGAATGAGGATGTTTAACCTGGAAAAGAAAAGCCTTGAGGATAATAATATTGATCATAACTGTCTTCAAATATTTGAAGGGATGTCACATGAAAGGGACTTTTGTACTGTTTGGTCCCAGAGGGAAGAATTGGGAACTATCAGTGGAAGTTGCAAAGAAGCAAATTTAGGCTTGATAAAGGAAAAAAACTTTTCAAAGATTAGAGTCCTCAAGAGTCAAACTGGGTACCACAGTTCTTCCTCTTCCTCTTTTCCCATTTTCCTCCCACTGTGCCAGGTTCCTTCTCATTAAAGTTCTTCAAGCACAGGCTGGATGACCACTTTTGGGGTATGTTGTGTTTGTAGTTGGGATTCTTTTTGGGGTGTTAATTGGCCCATATGGGAATCACTAAGGTACCTTCTAAATTTAAAATTATGAGACTCTTATTCTTGGATTTTTGGAATAACTGGTGGGTAGTAATAATTATAGAATACAGAAAGAAAACATAGTTTACTTGCCAAAATTTTCTTTTATTTAGTTTGAGTTGTGGAGGCTTGGATTTCCTATGGGAGAAGCCATGAATTTTTTTTTTTTCCGTGCAAGTAAGTCCTAAAGGTAGTAAATTGAATTATTAAGTAATTTACCTCTGTTCTTAGTCCTTTCCCAAAACTATTTTAGATGTCATTTGTAGTATATTTCTAAAATATAATGCCCTGTGACATTTTCAATACAGCTATCTCCCATGTTGAGTTAGGTGTTAGACTTTTCTTAGTTAATCTATCTTAAGAAAAAAGTCATTCTGAAGAACTTAAAACCTTTTTAGTAAAGAAGGAAGATTGGAGTAATTTCCATCAAACTTCCTTCTGCTGGCCTTTTTCTTTTCTGATAGTTATTTTTCAATTTAATTAATTAATTTTAAGTCCTTATCTTCCACCTTAGAATCATTGCTATGTATTGGTTCCAAGGCAGAAGAGTGGTAGGGGCTAGGCATTGGAGATTAAGTGACTTACCCAGGGTCAGTCACACAGCTAGGAAGTGTCTGAGGCCAGATTTGAACTTCTAATCTGTCTCTAATCCTGGCTATCAATCCACTGAGCTACTCAGTTGTCCCCCAATAGTTATTTAAAAGAAAGAAAATGTTTAAAGACAGTATTTGAAAATTTTAGGAAACCAACAAGCAATATTTTATTTTATTTTGTCCCAATACATGTAAAGACAATTTTTAACATTATTTTCTAAAATTTTGAGTTCCAAATTCTCTCTCCTTCCCTTCCTCCTCCCTGAGATGGTAAACAGTTTTATATAGGTTATATAGGTGATGTCATACAAGCAATATTTTAAGTAATTTTTATCTATTCAAGCAAATGTGAACAGGTATAATGCAATAAATAAAAAGTTAGATTTATGAAATAGGTAGTGGGTAATTATTTCAGTTTATAAAGGACTTTCATTAAGAAAAACCTTAATAATAATAATACAAAATATCCTTTAATTTCATAATGCTCATAGGATTTAGAGGGGGAAAAAAGACCTTAGAGATCTAGCCCACTGTCCTCATTTTCCAGTCAAGGAATCTGAGATCCAGAGAATAAAAGTGATTATTCCAGGGGCAGCTAAGTGGCTCACTGGATTGAGAGCCAGGCCCAGAGATGGGAGGCCCTTGGTTCAAATATGGCCTCAGACACCTCCAAGTCACTTAACCCTCATTGCCTAGCCCTTACTGCTCTTCTGTCTTTTTTAAAAAAGTGACTCAAGTCACATAGGGAATAAGTAACAGAAATAAGATGAGAACCCATCTTCTGACTTCAAACCAACTATTTCCACTGTACTCTGCTCCCTTAGATTTGCATTATTTTCTATTGTTCATTTGACAAAGGCATAAGTGTATACTGCTATATGTATATATCTACAGTTTGAAACTTTCTATCCTATTACTTTCACTGGAAACATCCTTGTGTTACTTTTATAGGATCAGGTTTGTTGTTTTTGGTTTTTAGTTTTTTCTTTTTTAAACCCTTCCATTTTGGAGTCAATACTGTGTAAGGCAGAAGAGTGGTTGGTAAGGGCTAGGCAATGGGGGTCAAGTGACTTGCCCAGGGTCACACAGCTGGGAAGTGTCTCAGGACAGATTTGAACCTAGGACCTCTGGTTTCTAGGCCTGGCTCTCAATCCACTGAGCTACCCAGCTGCCCCCTGGTTTGTTGTTTTTACAGTGGTTCTGGTTATTTCTTTGGTTTTGCAATATAAGTGTTTGCCACAGAGTAGGCATTTAATAAATGCTTGTTGATTATTTGACCAAGTTATTGACTTTTAGAAGATGCAGTTCATCACTACCATGTATTTCATGTACAAAAGAACAGGTTTGTGCTCTGTCTCTGTCAACTAGTGTGGTTATATTGACCTTTCATCTCTATTAAAGTAGTAAGTCATTTCTTCATAATTCTAGTGTTTTATTTAGAGAAAAAGCTTTGTAGTGACTTGAGGTAGGCCTCTGGGGTCTTTTAATAGTCTTGTATAGGCCTGTAGTTCCTGTTACTAGAGTTGCTGTTCTTCTTTGGCTCTGTGGTCTCCTTTGGATCATTCTTGGCTGGGGCCATCCCCTGAAATTCATTCGTTGGTTATAATAGGAGAGTTCTTTCCTATAGTTCACAGCCTGAAAAGAGAGCTAAGACAAGCTAAGTCAAGATTAGGGAAATAGGCTTGGAGGGATCCCAGGCTCTGGATTTTTGCCTTCTCCCCACCTTTGAATGGCAGAAGAAATTTTTTGAGCTTTCTCTTCTCTTAAGAGATAAATTAGATTCTCTATACTGAAAGCTGCATTAATTTGATAAAGCTTAATTAAATATTTTTTTGTGTATGGTAATATTTAGGCTGATTCTACAGGAAATCCTCCATTTTATTCCTTTAGTGTCATTAGAAAGTAGTTCTACAGGCATATTATTTGTATTCTCCTAAATGAAGATACTCTTAGGAGTATGTCTAGATGTGTATGTGAGTTCCTTTTATAGAATAAATGTATGCAGTTATAATTCTATTACATAGATGTTCTTACCCCCCTGCTCCCCAAGAAAATGTTTATATAAACATTTTTATGAGACTTAAATTAATTGAATAGTTTAAGCAACTTTTTATACAATAAAATCCTAGGACAATAAGGGAATCATGGTAATCTCTTGGAGTGGGTTGAAATGGAATTTAATGCATAGTTATTATTTTAAAAAATCAGTCTTGCCAGTTGAACAAAAATGATGATTCTGAGCAAAATTCTTGTTTGTGATGATATACACATTGACACAACTGGACTTTAGTCAGTTTGGAGCAGGACATAAGGATATTTGATTTACTACACACTAGTGAATAAATATATGTAGACCGTATTTGTTTTAAGTTTAAGTAAAATCATTATTTATATTAGAAATTCATCCAAGCATAGTCCCCAAGTCAATAAGTTGGTCCAGATCAGAGGCTTTATTTTTTTATTCCTTTAGTGTCATTAGAAAGTAGTTCTACAGCCATATAATTTGTATTCTCCTGTTATATTTCACATAACAGATTTATTAATGGAAACTATTCTAGTTGAAACACTTTTTATAGTATTGGTTGCCTTAAACCTAACCAGGTTGCTTTAAAATAAGTCCTTCAGTCAGCCTACTTCAATCAGTGAAACTATCCATAGAAATTGAATCCATAGTAACATTTGGATGTAACTTCTTTTAAGCAAACCTGATATGAGATCACCTGAATTGACTGATATAGCAGAAGAATAAGATATTCTGGCTAATGGAACTTATGTCAACATTTATTCCTTAAGGTGAAGTGAAAGCAGGGGAAGTGGAAGAAATGCTTGTACAATTACTTCAAAGGGGAAAAAATTTTTAAATGAGATTTTAAAACATCCCTTTCTCTCTTCCCCCTGCCCCATTTTTTTCCATAGTGGTAGGAAGTTAGGGTTTGTTTTTTTTTCATAGTTGGAAATAAGGAAAAGAGAGGATTTGTAGAAGAGCCATTTATAATAACCTCAAAGTATGATTTTGAATATTTTATATAACAATTTCTAGAAATATCTCCATGTGCATCTTTGTGTCTAAAACAAATGGATTCTTTTTTTTCTTAACTGTAACTCCAGAAAACAGATATATCAATAAATTTAATTTATACCTCACAAGATTTGAGAAGAAAAACAAAAGTTATCAGGCTATAATTCAAAAGTATTAAACCATGACCACTAGGGGTCTTCTGTAGACACATTTATACTATGACAATAATTATTTTATTGTTTTTTTTACTGTAATTGATAATTTTCACTCATTGGTATTACATAAAAATTCTGGTAAAGTTTTGGGTTTTTTTCATTAGCCACTGGGTGTCAGTGAGGAATTTTCTGTTATCTGAAACAGTTCTGGGCCAGAAATCTGTTTTAATGGTGAATTTTGTTTTTTCAAGAAATTTAATATTTTATTGATTCTTTTTAATAAATTTAATTCTTTATACTAACATTTCATCTCATTCATTATAACAAATGGGTAGGTTTCTTGTATGTCAATGAGTCAGTAAATAGCATTTGTTTGAAATACCAATGGTTTTATAAACTGTGGTCCTTGGTACCTTGCAGTATCATGGGATAGAAAAGCATAATTCCTTATTTAGGAGCTTAGAATTTAATGTATTTACAATGGTTTGATTTCAGATTTATTAGAAGTTTTATGGTATTACTTTATCCACAGCTGCTATTGGTTCCAGGAGTTATTCATATGGGATGTGATTGTAAAGTTCCTAACAAATGCCACTCATATAAATCAGTCTCCCTTTCTTTCTATTCACAACTGCTATACTTCAGCCACCTCTTTTACTACTGGAACATTTCATTTTAGCTGGTCTAGTTTTTGGAAGACAGTCTCTAGAGTTATTATTATTGACATATACCTTATGTAGTTATTGTGTGTCCGCTTTCATTTTTAAAATGAGCATTTTAAAATAAGTATAGTAGTGTTTTAGTTCAGTGTAATAACTTTAGTTTTTCTTAAATTAAAACTTCTTTCCTAACTCAGTTTTTAAGTTGTAGAAATAGTGGGGACCTTAGAGACCAATCTGTACCAATTCTTTCATTTGACAGTAGGAAATAGAAGTGTAAAGTGCATGTGACCTGCCTAAGGTCATATAAGTAAATGGCAGAGCTGGAAACAGAACCCAAGATGACTAATAATGATCAAGTCCAATATTCTATTTACTATACTACTTCTTGTGACTGTTCTTCTTAGGTTGAGTCTGCCTACATTTTTCTTTAAGAGACAGATAAGGAAAATGGTTAATTAGCAACGAAAGACTTTGCATCTATAGTCTCTGATAAGGGTTTTATATCCAAAATATATAGGGAATTAACACAAATATTGAAAGATCAAAAGCCATTTTTCAGTGGATAAATCAAAGGATTTGAATAAGCAATTCTCAACAGAATTGCAAATTTTATTAACAAGCATGTGTAAGTTTATTCCTGATCACTTGTAATAAGAAAAATGCAATTTCCATCTTACCTTTAGCAAATTGAGAAAGATGACAAAACTTGTGTTGATGTTGGAGGAGCTGTGAATTGAGTTAGCCATTCTGGAAAGCAATTTGGAATTGTGCTAAGATAGTGAGATCCCATTGTTGGCATGAACCCCAAGGAGGTCAAGAATATAAAAAAAAAGGTCCCAAAGTCCCATGCACATAAAGGTATTTGTAGCAACAGTTTTTTGTAGAGGCAAAGAAGTGGAAACATTGTAGATGTAGATGAGTGAGGAATGACTAAATAACTTGTGGCATATGAATATAATGGAATATTCCTGTGCTATAAGATACCATGAATTTTATGAAACATCAACAAATTTATATAAACTAATATAATGTGAAGTAAGCAGAACTAGGAAAACTATATAGAATGACTTAGATTGTAAATGGATAGGACAGGAACAACGACAAAAAAAAACAACCCAGTGATAACTAAATGCTTTGAAATTATAATGACCAAGCTTGGTTCCAAAGAAGATATATGAGAATCTTCTTTGAAAAGGTGAGGGCAGAAACTATGGGTATGGAAATCTGTATATAACATTGGGCTTGGTTGATATATTTGTTTAATTTTTTTTCTTTCCCTCTCTTTTAAAAAAATCTTTGTTTTAAAGACTTACCTTTGGGAGTGGGAAAGGAAATATTAGGAAATGTACAACTATAATTTTTTTAAAGCACTCTTCTTTAGTCATGTACCTGTGTTCAAATTTCACTTCTGATATTTATCACCTAAGTGACTTTGATCAAGTCACTTTTCTTGGCTTCAGTTTCCTCATCTGTTGTAAAATCAGGGGGTTGAACTTAATAAGCTTTTGAAGGCCCTTCTAGTTTTTTTTAATTTAATTTTATTTTATTTTCAAATGAATAACTTGATCCTCTCCCTCCTACCTTTCCTCTCTCCTCTCCCATTGAAAAAGAAAAAAAAAATTAAGTCCCTCTTAATCCTTCTAATTCTAAATCTATGTTGTTATGAAGTTTTCTTATCCCTAGTCTTTTATAACTATTTTCCAAGATGTAATAGATTATTCTTCATCAATGAATGCCAGCAGAAAAAACAAAAAACAAGCATCTCACTGTTTTATCTTTTTTATATGAAAATCCAAATCACTATCATATACAGGTTATGCTTTAAAGTATATAACCAATTTAACATGTTAATTCTAGACCTATCTTGCTTGATTGTGTCTCCCTGTTTCCTTTTGTGTGTTTGAAATAGTTGATGTCTTCTCCCCTCCTTCCCCACCACCGCCATTTTTTGGTATTACTAGACCTTACAACAAATAAGCATAGACAGGCATCTAACCATGTCTGAAAATGTATGTTGTCAGTTCATCATCTTTACTAGTCTGATGGATGTGAGGTGGAACTTCAGAACAGTTTTAATTTGCATTTCTCTTTTTAGTGATTTGGGACATTTTTTCACATGGTTAATGATAGCTTGCATGCCTTCTTTTTGAGAATTTGTTTGTATCCTTTCTTCTGAAACCTTTCTGTCAGGTGGTAGGAAAAAGCATGCTTCATTATTAGTCTTCTAGAGTCATTGTTATTCATTGCATTGATTAGAATTTAAGTTGTTCAAAGTTAATTTTCTTTACAAAATTGTAGTCATTTATATAAATTGTTCTTCTGATTCTGTTGCTCATTTCATTAGTTCATGCATGTATTCCCAAGTTTTGTTGAATCAGTTCCTTTTCTCTTATTTTATTCATATACACATAGATTGTTCAGCCATTCCCAAACTGATGGATACTCTCTTTGTTTCTAGTATAGTTTGACAGTCAAAAGTGCTGTTATAAATATTTTTGTATATGTTTTCCTTTTTCTGTTATTTCTTTTCATTATGTGGCTGATAGTAATACCACTGGGTCAATGGGTTTATGTAGTTTGGTATTTTTTTTTTTTTTAGGTAGTTTCAAATTCCTTTTGGGAAGGACCAGCTAATAATTTGTACTTTCACTAACATATCATTGTACCTGCTGTTTTATAGTCATTCTGAGAAATTGTCATTTTCCTTTTTTTTGTCTTTGTCGATTGGGTGAGCATGAGGTGGAGTATCATAATTATTTTAATTTGTGTTTCTCTTTTTAGTGATTTGGAGCATTTTAAAATATTGACATTGATAATAATAATATTAATAGCTGATAGTTGATAATGTGTTGCTGCATGTTACCATTTTGAGAATTACTTGTTCATATCTTTTGACCATTTAGCTATTGAGGAATGTTGCTTTTATTTTTATGTATTTGAATCAGATTCCCATATGTTTTGGATAAGGATGGAGATAGGAACTGGACCTGTAATTTCATTGGTTTAAGGAACAGATCAGAATAATCCCTCTATCATCAAAGGTAAGCACCACCTGCAAATTTACAATCTTAAAAGTGTTACCTAGAGTGAAGTTAAGTGGATTTTCTAGGATCACATAACATATGAATCCAATGTAGGACTTGAGTCTATGTCCCTTGGGTCTAAGGCTAGTTCTTTATTCATGATTATCATAATACCTTTCTTGGATCTCAGACCTTTTTCAGCTAAACTCATGGCACTGATTTTTTTTAAATTACTTATCTGTTTCCTTCTTGATTTAACTATACTGGTTTTTACTTTTGCAGAAACTTTTAAATTTCATTTAATCAAAATTGTTCATTTTCCTTCCTGTGGTCCTCTGTATCCTAGTTGCCCCCAAAGTCCTCCTGATGGTCTCCCTCATTGGCTTGTTTTGAACTTGTAATTCCCAACATTTTGATTAGATTAAAATGTTCAAGCATTTAGGAAAATATTTACATTAGAAATTTATTTCTTGGCAGCTGGGTAGCTTAGTAGATTGAGAGCCAGGCCTAGAAACAGGAGATCCTAACTTCAAATGTGACCTTAGACACTTCTAATAGTGTGACCCTGGGCAAGTCACTTAACCCCCTTTGCCTAGCCCTTACTGCTCTTCTGCCTTGGAACCAGTATTAATTCTAAGACAGAAGGTAAGAGTTTAAAAAGAAAAGAAATAAATTTATTTGTCTCTGTCACCTTGAACAAGTCACTTAAATTCTCCAGGTTTTCAGTTCCCTCAAATGCAAAATGAGGAGGTAAAAGTCAGTGGCTTCTAAGAGACCCCTTCTGACTTTTAGGTGAGGGCCTGAGATTAGCACAGAGAAACTATGTAGTAGAAACAACATTCGAATTGGAGTCAGTAAACCTGAGTTTGAATTATGGTTATGCTCCTTACTATTCTATATGACCTTGAACAAGTCATAGAAATCTCTCTAGCCATTTTACTTACCTATAAAATGAAGTCTAGTTCATTGATGGCGTACCTATGGCATGGGCGCCAAAGATAGCACACAGAATGCTCTCTGTGGGCACATGGCCTCCCCCTCTCCAAATTCTTTACTAGAAAGGCAGAGGGACTGGTGGAACTGCTCCCCTCCCCCTTTCCACTGTCCCTGATGACATTTTTTCAAATCCCCCATCCCTTTGTCCAGCAGCCAATGGGAAGCACAGGAGGTAAGTGGGGGGCTCACAAGCAGCAGAGCTGGAGTGGAGCAGAGTGTTCTGACCACTCCCCTCTTCTCCATACTCCTGAGGACATTCCTCACTTCACCCACCCCTCTCTGTCCAGCAGCCCAATGGGAACACTTTCTTCTTCCCCTGTGTGGGATAAGGAGGGAGGCAGGGCATGCTGGCACTTGGTGAGGGGGAGGGGTATGACACTCAGTTTGGTGGGGTTGGGGGCAGAATCTGGCACTCTGAAAGGTTCACCATCACTGATCTAGTTGAACTCTTAGGTCTTTTTCAGCACTTAAGAGGAGTTCTTAGTACTGTGATAACTGGAGATTTAGTCATGGCAAAATAAGGATAGAGAACTAGGGGAGGTATTTGGACACAGAACCAGAAGTCAGTAGAAGGCACAAACATAGATGCAGGGGTAGCTGGTATGTGAAGTAAAATATCTCTATCCTGTGGCACCCCAGTGGTGGATTTACATTATATCTAATGGCCTGACTGACCTGGTGTCCCCCTGGCCTCAGCCTTGAGGGTCAACATGCAATGTAACCAGGAAGGGAGAAGCTTGGGGGATTTGTAAGGTGAGCATGGGAAGGAGAAGACCTCTTTACTTCCCCTCTTGAATAGACTGGCTCTCTGGGCTGGTATGTGGAGATTGGCACTCAGCATAGAGGGGATCATGCTGGGTTGAAGCCTGGGACCAGTGAGTAAGGCTAAATCTCTCTCTCTTCTATCTCTTATTTTACTAACAAATGCTTAAAACTTTGGCCAGATACCTTTTTATTCCTCACACTAGGTGGCTCAATGGATAAAAAGCTAGTCCAAGAGACTGGAGATCCTGGGTTCAAATCTGGTCTTAAGACACAGCCTAGCTTCGTGACCCTGGACAAGTCACTTAATTCCAATTGCCCAGCTCTTACTTAGGCTCTTCTGCCTTGGAACCAATACTTAGTATTGATTCTAAGACAGAAGGTAGGGTTTTAAAAACAAAACAAAAAACCAAACTGTAGATGCAGGGTCACCAAAGACAAGTTTTATTCAATGTTAAATCCTTGTACCAGAAATCAGTGAATGTAATACAAGACTTATAATAAAGATCCTGGGGGCAAAGGGCTTCTAAGATAAACTTTATACATATGATGCTAATAAATGAGACTTCTTTTCTAACTACAGTAAATATAGGCTTTCCTATGCTTATAATATTGTATATATTCATACCTTTTGAGACCTGACCTTAAAGTTGATATATATTGGAGATACATAATTTCCAGTGGTATGAAAAAAATTTAATAGATGATCCTAAAACATCCATTTGAGTTGGACACATTTGAACCTAGTACCATGAAACGATCCTTAGAGAATATGAGACAGAATTCTGATTTGTTAATATTGGTACTAGAGGACCTGGCAAAGGCAAGTGTTGTGGATACCCCCTTAACACCAGCCTTCCTGCCAATGATACTTTTCTATTAGCTGTAATCTGACCTGAGCAACTGCTCCATTCTGACACTTGAACTTATACCCCTATCCAAAGGTTATGGGCCAGGTCCTATCAGTCTCCTCTCTTCCTCTTCTCTCTCATTTCCCTTGCAGGTAGACATGGTCACACACATAACTGCTTGAATGAGCATGGAGTGACAAATTATAATTCTAGTAAGATGAAGGCCAATTAGGGCTTACCATCTGTCCTGTAACTATACCTTCTGGACCTCCTAGGTCTTGGTATTTGACCTGCCCTTCCACCTTAAGGACCACTGGGCCTTACCATCTGCTCTGCCTTTGAATCCTAAATACTACCCATATCTTTTCATCTGCCCTGAGGCTGAACCCTTCTGTGTCCCTAATGCATAGCCTAGTACTTGTCACATAGTAAGTACTAGATAAATGCTTTTTCATGGGTCTGAAAATGATTTCACTACCTCATTTATGAATATACTCCATACCTGACTGGAAAATATGACCTACTTTAAAAGTTGAGTGACAACTACCTGAAGCTAATGCTGGTTTGTCTATAATCTTAATGTATTAGAAAGATGTTTCATAGTTATGATTGCTGATATTTTTTTCATTGTGTTTTCAAAAGCCTACTCTTAAGAGCTAGTGGAATAACAGGACAGCAGGAAATATTGTCTGTAGTAGTGACAGTGATGATAGCTGACCTGGCTAGTATTTTATGAATATTATCTTAGTTGAGCTTCAAAACAACCTTATCTTTCAGATCTTCTTATGCGTTTTAATATCAACCTCATCTTACAGAAGAAAAAATTGAAGTTCAGGGAGTTTAGTGACTTAGCATGACACATGATATAGGATGGCACAAACAGAATATGAATCCATGTCTTCCTGATTCCAGCTCAGTGCTATCCATTATAGTAGATGAAGATATACCACAAAGTACATCATGAAATTATGGCTTTCTGGCATGCTTGTCTGGCCTTATCCTACTGCATTTTGTGATCCCAATTGCTGTGGGGCTTTCTATGCCCCCTTCACATCATTGAAGCAAATGCCCAGAGCCCAGTTGTGTGGTTGCTTTCCCTCAGTTCTTCATCTCTGATTCTGTACCCTGCTTGGTAACATGACCCTGATTCCTGATTTAATCGGTGATGATTTGACTTGCTGTACTTGACCCTAAAATGAACCCTGACTCAGATGAATTAACTCCATCATAGCAGCCTACCCAGTGGACTTGATAACTTCTTCAACACTTTACTTTTTAAAATGTTGTGCATATGTGCTTTTTAGGAATGTAGAGATTACTGTTTGATATGTCATAGCCTTGATTTCTGATTTAATATAATTCATTAATTTTTTCTCAGGACCAGAGGAGGTACTTATTAAATTGTTAGATTGTCGTGCACCTTTTTAAGGAAATTTATCTTTTGAAATATGGAATCTGTTCAACATTCTCAAGCATTTCACCATTTATCTCAATTGTTAATTGTTTAACGGGATATTGTTAATGGAAAATCTTGGTTTTCTGATTTTTTTTTTCCCCTAGTAATGACATTGGTGATTGTCTAAGCCAGTGGTTCCCAAACTTTTTTGGCCTACCGCCTCCTTTCCAGAAAAAATATTATTTAGTTCCCCCTGGAAATTATGAAACTATTTATTGAACTCAGAATAGAATGTAATACAAAAAAAGTGTGGCCATCACCGCTCCCCTAGATCGCTGCAGCACCCACCAGGGGGTGGTGGCGCCCACGCTGGGAATCACTGGTCTAAGCAATCTATCACTATTTCTAACTTCATCTCTGTCTCATATGAAGAGATGGCCTTTCTTGCCAAGGCAAACTCCTCCACATGCACAAGTGATGCCATTCTATCCCATATTCTCTAGCAGATTGTTCCCTCTATCATCCCCACTATCTTACTTAATTAACCTTCAGTCCTTCCTTGTTTACTGACTGCTTCCCTACTGTCTCTACATTTGTCCATGTCTCCCTCATTCTCATAAAAATTCTTACTTGATCCATCTATCCTTATAAACGTTCCATATCTCTTTTGTGGCGAAAACGCCTTAGAAGGCAGTATGCAGTCAATACCTACACTTCCTTCCCTTTCACTCATGTCTTAACTCTATAATTTTGCTTCCAACCTCATCATTCAACTAAATGTTCTCTCCATAGTTGCCAGTGATCTCTTATTACCAAATTTAATGGCCTTTTCTCAACCCTTATCCTTCTTGACATCCCTGCAACTTTTGACACTGTCAATCACCCTTTTTTCTTTATGCTGTCTTCTCTCTAGGTTTTTGAGACATCACTTTCTCCTGGTTCTCATCCTACCTTTCTGACTGTTCCCTCTGATTCTCCTTTGCTGGCCCTTTGGCTAGGTCATGTCTACTAACAGTGTTCAGCTTTCACTTACTGGTGTGATCCCAGACACTTTACTAGGTCCTCTTTTTTCTCTCTACTACTTTTGATTCATTACCTCCCATGGAGTCAGTTATCATCTCCATGCAGATTATCCTCACATCTATTTATCTAGCCCTAACCTTTCTCCTGACTTCTAATCTCTGCCTTGTTAGATATCCTGAACTGGATACCCATCTCTCCCTCTTCATCTCTGCCTCTTGATTTCACTGGCTTCCTTCAAATTCCACCTGAAATCCTATTCTTACAAGAAGCCCTTCCTAAACTCTCTTAGTGCTGATGTCTTTCTCTTGTTAATTATCTCCAGTTTATACTCTTTATGTATATTTCGTTTGTACATAGTTGTTTGCAAGTTCTCCCCTCTGAGCTTCTTGAGAGTAAAGAGTAAGGAGAGTATTCCTTACTTTGTTTCTTTGTATCCTCAGCATTTAGCATAGTGCCTAGTAGATACTTAATACATGCTAGTCCACAGATTGACTGACTAAGCATCTTCTGAATCAGAATATTCTATGGTATCATGAATGTCTGGAGTCTGTTGTTTAACTTCTCTTAACTGTGAGGCAGAATTATCAATTTTCTTTTGCTTAAAACTTACTGTTGTTTGATATTTCATGATGATATTTTCACCTTGAAAAGAATTATTGGGAGAGTGGTTGTTATGTGAACTTTTTTAGTGCCCAGATTAATCCTGGAGATTAACCTACTAAGAATCTGTAAGAAAAGGTAATGAAGAAAGTCAAGAATGGTGATTTTGATGGAATCTGTACTTTAAAATTTTATATAGCACTTAAAAGTTGATACTAAGACACTTGTTTTTGAAAACCCTTTCTTTCTATGTTAGAATCAATACTGAAAATCAGCACTAAGGCAGAAGCTAGGCAGTGGGTTTAAGTGATTTACTAAAGGTCATATAGCTTAAAAAGGGTCTGAGGCCATATTTGAATCCAGGACCTCTCATCTCCAGGTTTGGTTCTTTATGCAAGAACCACATACCTGCCCCAACTCCAAGACTTTAAAGGAGTAGAAAAATCTATAAAGAAGTTTATGCGTTTTTTTTTTTAAGTTTATTTATTTATTTAATTCAGAATGTTTTTCCATAGTTACGTGAATCATGTTCTTTCTCTGCCCTCCTCCCACCTCCCTCCCATAGCCACCAAGAAATTCCACTGGATTTTACGTGTGTCATTGATCAAGACCTATTTCTACATTATTAGTATTTGCAAGAAGTTTTATGTTTTTGATATTTTTTTATTATTAAAATGGTTGATATGTTTCTTCAAGGATTGAAAATTCTCTGAGTACTTTATTAACTCATACCTTCTTAAAATCAATACTAAGTATTGGGGCTCCAAGTCACAAGAGTGGTAAGGGCTAGACAATTGGGGTTAAGTGACTTGCCCAGGGTTACACAGCTAGGAATTAACTCAGGTCATATTTGAATTCCAAACCTCCCATCTCCAGTCCTGGCTCTGTTCACCGAGCCACCTAGTTGTTCCTCTGAGTCCTTTAAAGATATATAAGATATGTAATATACCTCCACACTCATAGGATCTGGTAGCAGAAAATGGCATTTAATGTGTTGTTTGAGGTATGTGAAATAGTGTAGTTTAATGTGGAAAAATAACTGGGAGCCAGATTCAAATCAGTTCAGCAAACATTAATTACCTGTTATGTGCAAGTCACTGTGCTAATCATAGGATTACAGTGTAGAGGTAGAAGGTAGATTTAGTAGTAGAAAGGAGAAAACTAAGGCCCAGAGATGGGAAATGACTGGTACATTGTCATGTGGCAGAGAGCTGGATTCAAACCCAGGTACTCTTGACTACAAATTTGCCATTGTTCAGTCATTTCAGAATCTTTGTGACCCTATTTGGGGCTTTCTTGGCAAAGATAGTGAAATGGTTTCTATTTCCTTCTTCAGTTCATTTTACAGATGAGAAAACTGAGGCAAATGATTAAGTGATTTGCCCAGGATCACCCAGCAAGCAAGTGTCTAAGGCTAGATTTGAACTCGGGAAGATGAGTCTTTCTGACTCCAGGCCTCGCACTGTGTCCACTGTACCTCTAGATGTCCATAACTAAAAATTTAGCATCCTTCAAAAGTTTATATTTTATGTGATATCATGTTTTTTAAAAAGTAGGCTATTTTTTTTACCCCAAAGGAAAAGTTTAAAATTTTTTGGTTTAATTGTAATAGCTAACATTTATATATTGAAGTTTACAAAATGCTTTACATACCATTTTTTCTCACTTAAAACTCTCAACTGCCCTATTGAAGGTATTAATATTCTTGTGTTGGTTTTGTTTTTTTTTAAATAAGATAGTTGAGGTTCAACGAGGTCTTAAGAACTTTGGCAGTACTTTATAGAATGAATTAGAAGAAGGAACAGATAAAGATAGGAAGACTGATCAGGAGGTTATTTCACTCATCCACATGATAATAAGGACCTGAGTGCAAATGATAGTCTGTCTAGGATGGATGTCAGAGAAAGAAAAAATGAACAAGATTTTAGTTGTTTTAGCATTGTTAGGGGCAAGACTCGAAAGAAGGAAGAGAATCCCTGTTTGCAGTGAATGAACTGATATCTATCTGACACCAGAAAGAGAGGGCTGAGCTGCTCAAATCTTTTATTTTGCTTCTGTTTTCTTTGATAAGAAGAATGACCTTTGCACTGGAAAAGACAACAAAAATGACAACTGGAAATTGATTCCCAGAATAAGTAAAGGAATGAAGAAAGACCTGGCCTCATGAATTCAAATCACCTGACCCAGACAAACTACTTCCTTAAGTCTGGAAAGACCCAATAGATGTGGTTATTGGTTTACTATTGGTGATATTTTAAATGATCTGGGAAAAAGAGAGATACCACAAGATTGACAAGGAGCAGATGACTTGATTTTTTTTTTAACCCTTACCTTCTGTGTATTGGTTCCAAGGCAGAAGAGTGGTAAAAGCTAGGCAATGGGGGTTAAATGACTTGCCCAGGGTCACATAGCTAGGACATATCTGTGGTCAGGCTTGAACTCAGGACCTCCCATCTCTCTGTCTGGCTCAATCCACTCTTTTGTTGCCCCTCCCCCACAATGTTCTGATTTTTCAAGTGAAAAGAACAGAATATGCAGACTAGACTAGTAAGCTTGACTTTTATTTTGGGGAAACTAGAATACATTATTAAAAAGATAGTTGCTGCTCCTTTAGAAAAAGAAGTGGAGTTTACAAAAAAGCCAACATGCCTTAATCAAGAACAGGCTATACCAGGCTAATTTCATTTTTTTTTTAAGATTACTAACCTAGCAGATGAAGTAATGCTTTCAATTTTTTACCTAGGTTTTCATAAAGCTTTTGATAAAGTATCTCATGCTATTCTTGTGGAAAAGATGGAGAAATATGGATTCCATGATCATACACTTATGTAGAGTCAGAATTGGTGTATTTTTAGTAGTTTAGTGTCATTATAACAGGAGGTTTCCAGTGTCAAGTACCCTAGGGATCTCCAGGCTATTGAATTTTTTTTTAATGATTTATATAAAAGCATAGGTGGCATGCTCATCAAATTTGTAGTTGACATAGAATAGTGGGAAATAGCTAATATTGGATGCTGGAGACAGAATCAGAAAGACCATGACAAACTAGAGGAATGGACTGAGTCTAGTAAGATGGAATCAGCTTTATAAGTTCACGATGGGAGAGGTTTTAGACAGTTTTGAAAAAGTTCTAGGGGTTTTCTCGGATTCTAAGCTCAATGTGAGTCAATCGCCAGATGTAACAACCAAAATAAATGAATATGGACTTGGACCACATTAAGAAAAGCATCCTTTAGGATAGGGAGGTAGTAATCCCACTCTATTCTTCCATGGTCATACTTCATCTAGAGAAGTGATGTCAGAAACTAATTACTGATGACCACATAATGACTTTCCCACAAATTAATTTTATTTTATTTATGTTACATTTTTATTTTATTAAACATTTCCAAATTACCTTTTTAATCTGCTTCTTGGCTTCAGATCTGCAAGTTCTGATACCTGTGATCTGGAATATTTCCTTTAATTCTGCACTTCATATTTTAAGGACATTGAAAATTCAGATAGCATCCAGAGGAGAGCAAACAAAAGGCTGTTGTTAGTCCATGTTGTACAGCATGAATGACTAAAAAAGAATTTATTAAATTTTTACTGTGTCAACACTGTGCTAACTATTTAAGGGTACAAATGGAAAAATGAGACAAGCCATTTCTCAAGTAACTCATTCTCTAATTGAGGAAGATTACACATAAATGAGAATTCAGGATGAATGGGAAGGCCCTGAAATTTGTAATGCTCTCAATAGCTATATGAAATAAACAGCCCAAATCCCTAAAAAGAAATTCAATTTAAAGCAATCTTGAGGCCCCAGACCTATCAGCAAAGTTGTCAGAGCTGTAAAATGGGCAAATTTATAGAAAGCAATTTGGTATTGTGCTCCCAATGTCACTAAACTGTATAACTTTGACCCAACAATACTACTAGCAGACCTAATACCCCAGAGAGATCAGAGAAAGAGGAATGGACCTATTCGTACAAAAATATTTTTAGCAACTCCTTTTGTAGAAGCAAAGAATTAGAACTCAAGGAGTGCCCATTAATTGGAGGATGGCTGAACAAATTATGTTATGTGAATGGAATGGAATACTATTGTGCCATAAGAAATTATGGAGACAGATTTTTTTCTTCCCATTTAATTTAATTTTCTTTTCAGTACCAGATTGTTTCCCTATTTCCCCCTCCTGCCAATCCATTGAGAAGACAAGAAATACAAATATGAAGTCCTGCAAAACAAATTTTTCTGCATTAGTTGTTTCAAAAAGAAAGAAAGAGGGAAGATACTTCAGTCTTCGCTCTGGATCTATTAGTTCACCCACTGGTGGTAGCTAACATTTTTCATTTTGAAACTTGGAATTGTGGTGGATCTTCGTGTTGATCAGAGCCTTTTCACATTTGATTATCTTTAAAATATTGTTGTTCCTGTATAAAATGGTTCTTGTTTCTGCTCACTTCACTGTTTATCAGTTCATGTAAGATTTTCCAGGTTTTTCTGAAACCATAGAAGGGGACAATTTCAATGAAATATGAGACAACTTGTATAAACTGAATTCAGGTGAACAACAGAATAAACTATAAAAACAAAAAAATGTTTTTTTTAAACTTAAGGACTATTATTAACACAGTGCCCAAATGACTTTTTTTAGTGTAGATAATGCTGAAATTTGTTCTGTTTGCATATTTATTTATAAGTTTTTCTTTTTTTTAGTAGTTGAGTGAGAGGGAAAGAAAAATCCATTTGTGCTATTTGAAATTTTTTTTAATTTAAAAGAATTGATAGGATCTGGCAACTGATCAGATTTGAAGGAAAAGTGGCTGAGAATTAATAGAAATAGGAAAGTTAGGAGGAGGGTCTGGTTTAACAGAATGATAATTTTGTACTACTATATACCCTGTATGTGACTCAATAAACAGATAAACAGTATAACATTTAGTGGGTAAAGAACTATATTTGGAATCAGAGCACTTGATTGAAATTCTGGTTCTGTTTCTTACTGTTTTTCTGATTTTAGGAAAGCCATTTAACTATTTTCAGTTTTTTTCTTTATGATAATGATACTGTACAGTGACTAAGCTCTAAAGCTAGAATTTTATGCCCCTATGTAGAAAAAAGACTAAAGGAAGAGTCTAAACCAGTGGTTCCCAAACTTTTTTGGCCTATTGCCCCCTTTCCAGAAAAAATATTATTCAGCCCCCTGGAAATTAATTTTTTAAAAATTTTAATAGCAATTAATAGGAAAGATAAATGCACCTGTGGCCATCACCACTCCCCCTGGATCACTGCAGCACCCACCAGGGGGCGGTAGCATCCACTTTGGGACTCACTGGTCTAAACCATGCCAAATAGCTAATGATCCCCTAGAGAATAATTGTTTAACTTCCCTTGATAACCTCTTCTACTGTTGAATAACCCATACCATTTGAAAATTCCTTATTTTATATATATATATATATATAAACTCTTCTTGTGCAGAAACTGCAGTCTAGAATTGGGACTTTAAAGCATCCTCCTAACCATTCAGCCACCAGGAATTCTCATATAGTTTAGGAGGCCTTTATAAATAAGTATTAATACTTTTACTAGTTGTATCAACTACCCAAAATAAACAAACTCCTTTTACTGTATATGTTAATATTGGGAAATGATAAAGAACTAGAAAACTGAAGCAGCCACTATTACTTTATTTTTGCTATCAGTGTTAATGCATTGTCATTCCACTGCCAGCTTCTTCCTTTAGTTGTGATTGGTATTGGACTTGTCATTGATTTTACCAATAGACATCTGGCTGTCTCATTTTGTATATGAAGAGCCATGAGTATTATGCATCTTAGCTTTACTTCTGTGTAATTCGTAACCTTACTAATTCATCAGACACTTATGAATGCCTACTGTGTGAGAGGTTTTGTGCTGGAAGCTAAAGATAGAAAGACAAAATGGTGGTGATGTTAAGGTTAACAAGAGTTAGTTACAAAGAAAATTGAGGTGGAAGAGAACATTAATAATAAGGGGAACCAGCTGAGGCTTTGTGGAAGTGAAAGCACCTTCCACCTTTGCCTGGAAAGCAAAGATTCTAAGATGCCAAGATGAATGAGTTTACATTCCAGTCACAGGATATGCAAAAATACTGAAGGGAGTGAGAGGGAAGGGGAAGTAGAAAGTATGGTTGCAAAACCAGTAGTCTAATATAGCTAGAATGTTGAGGCTGAAAGGACACTTTTAAATAGGCTAGGAAGGCAGATGAGAGCTTAATTGTGGAGTATCTTAGATTTCTGACTAAGGAGTTTTTATTTTATCCTAGAGGTAATAGAGAATCATTGAAGGTTTTGAGGCAGAACAAGTGTCATCATAAGTAGGAAGATTACTATGGCATTTGTCCAGAGAATGGATTGGAGAAAAGAGACTAGGAGAGAAACCAATTAAAAAGGCTATTACTCTGGTCCAGAGGACAGATTTTAAGAACCTAGACTAGCTGGCTACGTGAGCCGGTGAAGGTGACTGACTGATTGGAGGGGTGTCAGGATCCCTTCTTGTTTTCTCCTGGCATTGTAAAGCTTCTGGTGGAATCCTTGGATTTTTTGTCCATCTGCTATCCCTCATAAGACCAGCCCCAATTCTCTTTTGGTCATACATATCATTTACCTTTGGTCCTTCAGAGCTCTTTATTTGATATTTATTATAGCCTGTTCACCTTATATCTTTCCATTGCCCTCTATGTAACATTCATTTTCAATTCTAAAGAGATTGTTGTGTTCTTACAACCACTGAAAGAATACTGGTATTAAAAAGATGGATCATTTTTTGTGTCAGGGAGCAAAAGATCATTGAAAATGAGGTACAGTTTCTTAGATGCAAAATAGCCTGTGGTTTTTTCCCCATCTAGTTTGTCTTGGATCTACCTTATTAATCTATCTGAAGTGCCTCACTAACCTCTATATAAATCAAAGCAAAATCAATGAGTTGTCCATCCAGTGCATACGATACTGAACAACAGGTATTTATTCCTCATCTATCTAATTGATTTTCACAGTGTTGATTTCCAGAAGTGCTCAGAGGTTTGAGATATAATCAACCCGTGGCTATTTTTGGTTTTCATGAATTCAAACATGATGTTTTATGTATTATAGTCTACTTTTAAATCAGCACTTATCCATGGTCAGGCCTTGAACATCTACTATCATAATTTCACAAACTTTCAAATCTTCAATCCTAGAAAGCTCTCTCCATTGTCTTAGGAGTTTTGTTTATTTTAAACAGAAGCATTTCAACTAAGATATTCTATTTATCACTTAAATAATACTTAATATGGGGGGTGGGTGGAACTTTAAGTATTGTTTCCCTGGTTGCTATAGGAATTTCCCCTCTAAGTTTTATGAGGATATATGCTTTTAGGGACTCACGTAAAATTCCATCTTTTGAGTTTCTAGGTTAGTTGTTTTTTGCTCTGTAGAACTCTTTGCTTGTTATTTGCTTTTTCAAACAAAATGACTCTTGAGGGGCAGCTGGGAAGCTTAATGGATAGAGTGCCAGGCATGGAATCAAGAGGACCTGGGTTCTAATTTGGCCTTAGATACTTCCTAGCTCTGTGACCCTAAGCAAGACATTTAACCCCAGTTGCCTAGTCCTTATTACTCTTCTGCTTTGGGACCAGTACTTAGTGTCTGTTCTAAGGTGGAATGTAAGAGTTTTCAAAAAACAACAAAACAAAATAACTTATTGATGATGCAGTTTCCTTCTCCAAGAAATAGACCTTTTAAAATAAGGTACGCTAGTGAGTCTTTTTCTTTTGCTCTAGTGAAGGATAAGGGATTCATCCTAATGGTTTTAGTACCTGTAAACAAACAATCAAAACTAAGTAAACCCACAGACCATACAAGTTGGGAAGAGAAAAGAACATCAGTAGACTTGGAGCTACTTTCAATGTGAAACAATAGAATGGAAGCTCCTTGAGAGTAGGAGTTGTTTTATTTTTGTTGTTTTAGCCCCAGCACTTATAGTGGCACAAGACATTTAAAAATGTTTGTTGATTGGTTGTTCACCTACATTCAACGGTGGTATTCAAAGTAATTTCTAGTCTATACAGTTTAGCACTTGATCACAACCTTGTCTTATATTTTGTTTCATGTATGATCCCCCAACAAAAGAATAAAGGCAAGAATTATATTGGCTGAATGATTACACCATTTTTGCGAACTTGCCATCTTTATCTTTTCATTACTCAAAACTTATTAACTTTTCAACTTTTAAGTGCCTTAAATTTTTGGCCAGAAATATCTGCATTCTGCTTATAGCTTTGCATCATTAGTTCTTTTTTAACTGTGGGTTTTTTGAAATCCTCTATCTTTCTCTATATTTAATCCTTTGGAGTGCTTTACTAAATATACTAATATATTTTCTTTGTTTCATAGGTTGTAAATGGTTAAGTAGTTCACAACCTAGAGACCCACTTACTGATGATGAGCCTTTTTGCTAAACCAGACTGGTCCTCAAATGACAGGGACATAATGTTGATGAAATTATACTTTGAATACTTTCAAGCTTGGTAGTAATGATCCTGTTGATATAGCTTTTGAGACTGTAGGATTGCCCATGCCAGGAAAATAAGTATCAGAGTCAAACTTTATTTGAGGAAAAATTAATTAACAAAATAAACTTTTAGTATTGTGTAGACCCCCATCTCCTCCAGTGACAGTGGAAGAACAGTCTAAAAGTGGAGTAGAAGGTGCTAAGGACATTTTCAGGCCATGTACAAACATTAATTTTACCCTTGGCAGTCTTTTAAGTGTAAAATCTTACCCTTCAGTTTTAGTTTTACTTTAGTGAGTTTTAGATAATAGGAATTATCGAATTATATCAGTGTTACAATTCTTGCTTTAAATAAAACTAAGCAAGAAGTCAGTTAAGAGATATTATCTAAGAAATCTATGATCAGAAGAGTAGGCAAGCCAAGTATATTGGGAGATTAAGGAATAATAAATGGACAGCCCAAGTATTGAACCAATAGTAATGTTGAAGCTCTGGAACTGGGCTTCTTAACCTGGGGTCTGTGAACACCAGCCAGAAATAGTGAAGTGATGCAATGAATTGAGTTATGGATCTGGAGTCAGGAGGAAGACTTAAATTCAAATATAGCTTCAAATACTTGAAATCCTGGGCACAAATCACTTAACCTTATTTTCTTCAATTCCCAAAATAAAACACTAGCAACTATGTCCCAGGTTATTGTGAGCATGAAATGTTATAATATTTGTAAAGAGCTTAGTGCATAGTAGGCACTTAAATCTTGTTCCTTTTCCTTTTCTCTTTCCTTGTCCATGAACCACCAAATGATCTGTGGATAGATTTCTGGGGGTATATGAATTTAGACAATCTAAGTGTTAAATTGGGGTTTTGACTAGGTAAAAGTTATAAATTCAATGTTGTTAAAAAATATTATCTCTAAGCCAGAAAAAAACCAGTTAGCAGCTTTTATTTATAACGAGGAAGAGAAAGAGTTGAAGTATGAAATGTAGGAGGGAAAGAGGTAAGGAGTTGCCTGGCCTACCCTAAGTGCTGATCTGATGAAATTCAGCTCGCTCCCCACAAAGTTCCAATCTTCATGTGAAAGTCTGAGTCACTCACCAGCAAGCCAATGCAGGATCCAAGGAAAAGAGTCCCTCCACAGAACTCATACTGAAGGAGTGCCCCACCAAAGTGCCAAAGAGCAGAGAGGGTCTCCTTGCAGAGCCACCAAGGCAGGAATCTCTTTAAGCCAGAAGTCCAAAGGAGAAGTCCCAAGGAGCAGTCCTCCAAAGAAAAAACCCGAAGGAGAACTGACGAGGACAGGAAGTTCCAGACTTTTTATAGTCCTTTTTTCCATGTCACTTGTCCCTTCCCCTCTTCACTGGGGCCAATCACAGCATCCAAATTGCCTAGCACTGCCCAGGGGTGGGGGGGATGGGGAGCGGGGTCGTTGAGGGGGTGGTGCATACGCAAAACAGTGCCTGTGGGATCCACCTCTCATCCGCTGAGGATGTAGACCAGTGGTTCCCAAATTTTTTTGGCCTACCGCCCCCTTTCCAGAAAAAATATTACTTAGCCCCCTGGAAATTAATTTTTTTAAAATTTTAATAGCAATTAATAGGAAAGATAAATGCATCTGTGGCCATCACCGCTCTCCTGGATCGCACCAGGGGGCGGTAGCGCCCACTTTGGGAATCACTGGTGTAGACTCTTATCAAAGGATTCACAAGTTTCTGACTGAGTTAAAAGAGTGGAGCTCTCTAAGTAAGCGACTTGTGAATTCTCTTACTTGATGGCTAACAGTGTTAAGTAGGGATTTCTTGATTAACTCAAAATAGATAGAGAATAAAGAACTCCCTTTCACAACAGGTAAAAGACAATCTTTATATTTTTATCCCTAACTGAAATTTAGCATTTCTTTCAATTAGCAATTTAGTTAAATTAGCAAATTTATCAATCCCTTCAAATATAGGCAATGTAAGAAATAAAATGAATATAAAAAATAGCTTTAGAAATATTATGGCTTTTATAAGATTTATTAGTAGCCATTAGAAAATGAAGCCACTTGCCAATTCTGGCTTAGTCAGTTTAAAAGTGCGCTGTTAACCTGCCACCACCATGCTGCTGGATTGGGAGCAAAAGAGAGCAAATAGGAAGTGCAAGTCCAGCCACTCACTTTTATCCTCTGGTCTACATCATCATGTAATTAAGTCATCATGTAATGACAGGAAACCAGTGGGCTAATGGGAAACAAAATTTCCATGGGAAGCCAGTGGGCTCATGGAAAATATAGTTGAAAGACCCCAAAATTTCCAATAACACAGCAACAAATATTCTGGGAAGGGGTCAGTATATTTCACCAAATTGCCAAAGAGGTCCATTACTCAAAAAAGGTTAAGATCTAGAAAAGATCGTTATTTATTTATTCATTTACCCATTGCTCATCCATTTATTTATTTATATGTCTGTCTATTTATGTTCTGTTTATATTTCATTTATAAATAAATAAGTAAATATTTATTTATATTTATATTTACATATTATTTATCAGATTATTTTCCCATGGTTACAAGATTCATGTTCTTTCCTTCTCCTCCTTCCTCCCTCCTCCCAGAGCTGATAAACAATTCCACTGAGTTATACATGTATTGTTGTTCAAAATCTTTTTCCATATTATATTTGTAATAGAGTGTTCTTTTTAAGCCAAAACCCTAATCATATCCTCATTAAACCATGTGATCAATCATATGCTTTTCTTCTGCATTTCTATTCCCACAGTTCTTTCTCTGGATGTAGATAGCATTCTTTCTCGTAAGTCCCTGCATTGCTGCTAGTAGAAAAGTCTGTTACATTTGATTGTGCCACACTGTTTCAGTTTCTGTGTACAATGTTCTAGTTTAGAAAAGGTCTTTAGCTCATTGATGCTAATTAATTTTTATGGAGACTTCATGAAAGAACATAGAGATGAATTGCTCAGAATGAAAAAGTGTAAATGAATTGGAGTCTGTCCAGTTCAACAATGTCAATGAGATTGTATATTTATTGAAGTATTATATAAATGCTTATTTATCTCAGTATCTGTGATCTTTTTGATGTAAGCATCTCCCTTCAAGTTATGTTGAACATACCTTATCTGTGCCTTCTCATCATATGGGACTATTCTTGTCTATATTATCTACAGGAAGTCCACCCAAATGTTAGGACTAGTTCTCTTGATATTGTGTGGATACAAGTGGAGCATATTTTTCCTTTCACACCATAGGACTAGCACACTTCTTTTTCCAGTTAAAAATGTCTGATGATATAGTCTATGACATTTCTCCTGTGGTAATATGTTGCAGTCACCTAATGCATACCATGTATATCTCCATTAGTTTTGAGTGGTAGGCAACTTTTATTCTTCAGAGATTGTGGTATTCTATGACTCAGCCATTTAGCTTTACTAGAAGAATGTTGATATTCAAAAAATGAGACTTGTTTCAGGGAGACATTGGAGGTCATTAAATTACTGTGTAGTATCGAAAAGGCAGTCCAGCCGGTGCAATTCTTTTTATTCAATTCTGAAATCAGCTTATTGTCCATATTCAGTGTCTCTGCAGAGTGAAAGTACTGCTTCTGTCCCTGTCAACCTAACACATATCATAGTCTGGACAATAGAGGTTCTTTATCTCTTTGTTTTTTCCTGTGGAGATAGTCAGTCTTAACTCTTTTGATACCTTGGATCTGATTTAGAAGACTGCCATGTTCCAGGATTTTCTTTATGCAGTCAGCACAATCTTGAGAACCTTTTCACTGATAAGAAATCCCTTTCCATTTAGACTTTTGTGATAGACATGTTCTTTAACAGTGCCAAACAATGTTTAGAAGAGATTTGGGCCATTCAGATCATTCCCTTTATTTATATTCTAAAAAAGAAGCATAATTGCTATTAAGCAAATGTTTAATGTTTGTTATAACTAGCACATTAATTTATGGTTAAATTAACCTTTGAGTTTTAAGCAGCAAAACAGTAGGAAATAGGGTGTGGCCACAAGGTATTATTATTTAAACCATAAGACTATTAATATACATCTGAAGGATGTACCAGGAAGATATGTTTACCTGTAGTGCTTGCCATTGTTTTGGATCATTTCCTGTATTAAATCCAGATGGAGGAGAGATTCACTCTGGATGGAAAGATTTCCAGATATATTTATTTATGGACGACATACCGTGATTGCATCAATCCTTAAATATTAGAACCACGTTAGTAAGATCTGTGACTACTAAAAAGAGGCCTCACAATCCAGAAGGAAAAGCCAAATACATGAATAAGTATTGACCAAATTATGCTATGTAGTTGGATGGGCAGACCATTGATCATTTATAGTTTGATCATATACTGTAGAAAAAAAGATTGCTGGGCCTAGAACTTAATAGTAAGGGTCATAGCAAACTGCATTTGGGAAATTACTCTCTGACATAGAAATCCACCTTTTTAATACCATTGTTCTTTCAGGTTTCCTATAGGTCTGCCAGATATAGAGCACCACAGTCTCCAAAGAATTAAAATTGACTGAAACCAGCTGGGTGGCTCAGTGGATTGAGAGCCAGGCCTAGAGATGGGAGGTCCTAGCTCAAATGTGACCTCAGACATTTCTTAGTTTTGTGACCTTGATCAAGTCACTTAACCCCCATTGCCTAACCCTTACTGCTCTTTTGCCTCAGAACCAATACACAGTATACAGTATTGGTTCCAAGACAGAAGGTAAGGGTTTAAAAAAAAAAGAATTAAATTGATTTAGCCCAAAGAGCAATAGAGAGATAAGATACTTGGTGGATATAAGTAGCTTGGGGCTTATTAACAACAATAACTTGGTTGCAAAAAGTGGTCTAAAATGGATAAACATCAACAGCCCAGGGTTTATCCTGTTCCTGTGGAATATTAAAAGATTTTTTTAAAGGCCATTAGTATGTTAGATAGATCTTCTATGGGCCATATGTGAAAGGAGATGAACAAGAATCATACACTATTAGAAGGCAGTACCATTGCTGATGAGATCATTGAAGTAAAAAATAATACAGTTTCCACCTCAAAGATCTTACTTCTAGTAGAGGATCAATATTTTATATATATATATCCAGATTCATAAAGTAACTTGGAGAGAAGAACCTGAGTAGAGTAGAAAGATTCTAAGACGCAGAGATGTGAAAGGAAATGCATTTCCAGGCATAGTGGACAGAGAGCCTATATGAAGCAATGGATGCTAATAAAGGAATAAAGAATTTGGAAAACAACCAGGAAACCAGTTTATTAGCATAAATGAAGGGGAGTAATGTGAAATAAGTATGGTAGGTTAGAAGCCTGATTGTGAAGGGATTTAAATGCTTGGGTGAAGAGATTTTATTTTATCTTAAAGGAAATCAAAAGCCACTGACAATTTTTGAATGTGTAAATGACATGGTCACAATAAAAATTATTATGGCAGCAGTAATAGAGAGTGGTTCAGAGAGAGGAGAAGTTGGAATCGTGACTATCTCGGCAACAAAACTTATTTCACTGAATTTAGAACAAGGGTGACTACTGACAAAAAGGAAGAAGTCAGAATTGATCAGTTCCCGTGACTGTCAGTTTTGTTACAAAATTTTAATACTGATTCCATTTATTATATTGAGTGATTCTAACTTGTTTGTGTTATTTATCCTGTTGTTTTTATGTGTTATTTTTAGTTTCAATTTCAATATAATTTGTATAGTTATTTGTCTGAAGGACTGAACATGCATTATTAGGGAATTAGGTAAATTCCAAAGACCAAAGGTTGTAAATATCTGATACTGAATTTTCAAAGTCAGAATATAAGCAATAAAAAATACCAGTTAAAAATTTCATCTCTCTATGTTCTAATAATAAGCACTAGAGAAATGTAATAGATGTAATCCAAGGCCAATAGGAGTGGAACATTTTAATAAGAGCATCAGAAGGAATTACTCAAAAAATAGGCATATTGTGTTCATTTTAATATGAACTTTTAAAACAAAGATATCAAGCTTGTGGTTTCGTGTAATTTTTTTGTGTGTTTATATTTGGTTAAGTTCTTAATGATTTAAAAAAAACCCTTCACATCCTGGATTTGGTTTCTAGGTTGGGTTTGGTTGTGATCCTTTTTTTTTTAAACCTACACCTCACTGCCTTGAGCAGACATATGTATAGCATGTGTCCTGTGAGGGAGTTAGAGTGGGAATTATCTGTGAAAAGAAGAGACTTGAAGCAGTGTTACGACTTACTCTATACCTTTTGATATGTCAAATCTGGCTAACTGAATTTAGTATCTGGTGGTTTGCAAATTGTCTGGGAATTTGAGAATAGATTCCTGGATATGCTGATGTTTAGGTGCTGATACATAGGCTGTCATTCTGTATTTCTCCAACAAACTTGTTTCCTTGGCTTCTTTTCTTCTCACTGTTTTCAATCCTCTGCAGGATGGCTTTTGACCTCATCACTTAACTAAAGCTGTTTTTTTTTTCAAAGATACCAACAATTTCTTACTGGTCGAATTTGATGGTCTTTTCTCAGTCCTAATCATTCTTGGCCTCTCTTCTCCATATTAACACTATTGATCACCCTTTTCTTCTAGACACTCTCCTCTCTGAACTAACAGTTTCTTCATCTGTAAACTAAGGAGTTTGAACTAGATGACCTCTAAAATGTTTTCCTGCTCAAAGTCTGTGATTCTAAAACAATTTCTCTTTTTATTCAGGATAATAAAGTTGTACTGTGGTTGTTAAGTTCACATAAAACATGTTTATAGGCTAGTGACTTGCTTATCTCAGGACAAGTTAGCTTTGTTAGACATGTACTTTCCTTGTAACCCTAGCTAGCTGTTCTATGTATCTGTCCATTTACGTTACAAGGGAAAATGTGTGTAGATCGTTTAATGCTTACCATCTCAACTACTAGTAGAAAAATAACTCAAAATGCACTGTTTTTCCAGCAGTTCAGTTAAGCATACATTTTTATGAGCTCTGTGTGCTCTTCTACCTGCACAAGTGATCCCATTCTATCCTGTCTCTTCTAGCAAATTGCTCACTGTCATCCCCATTCTTTCACTTATCTTTAGTCTCTCCCTATCCATTGGCTTCTTCCCTACTGTCTATAAATATGCCGATATCTCCTCCATCCTCAAAAACCCTTTTGTCCTTCTGTTCCTGCTAACTATCATCCTATTTCTCTCTTCCATTGTGTGGCTAAATGAGAAGGCTCTTTACAAAAGGTGCCTCTGCTTCCTTACCTATTACTCTAACTCTGTTATCTGGTTTTCAGCCTCATCATTCAACCAAAATGTTTTTTTTCTATAGTTAATTCTTAATTACCAAATCCAGTGGGCTTTACTCAAAGTTCTTCATCCTTAACCTCTTTGCAAACTTTGACACTGCCAGTTGCTATTCTCTTCTCTGGGTTTTTTGGGACATCGCTCTTTCCTCGTTCTTCTGCTACCTATCTTCCTACTCCTGTGTTTTCTTTGCTAGCTTTTTGACTGGCTTTTTAAGTAGGTCTTGTCCACTCTTTTTCTTCTCCCTTTGTACTGCTTCACTTAGCGATCTCAGCTCTCATGGTTATTAATCTCTATACTGATGATTCTCAAGTTACTTATCTAGCTCTACCTCTGCTCACCTCTAGTCTTGCATCTCTAACTGCTTATTAGATATCTAGGGCATTAGATAACTGGAGGTCCTATAGACATCTTAAACTTAACATGTCCAAAACTAAACTCTATCTTTCCCCCCAAATTCTTTATCCCTTTCAAATTTTCCTACTTTTGAGAGCACCACAATCCAGGCTCACAACTTCAGGGTCATCCCCCTCATATCCACACTGCATTGTGAAGGACTGTCAATTTTACCTTTATAACATCCCTTCCCTTCTCTGATCCTGCCACAACACTGCTGTAGGCCTTCATCTCTCTATACCTGGAGTGTAGCCTGTGTTATGTCAGCCTACCTCAAGTTTCTCCTCTCTTTAGTCCATCTTCTACTCTTCTGCTAAATTTAATTTTTCTTAAGGTCCAACCATGTCCTCCAGCTTCCTATACAACACCCCTCTCCCAAATAAACTGTAATAACTATCACCTTCAAGGTAGAATACAAAATCTTATAGGGTAGAGAGCCCTTGTAAACTGACTTCCCATCCCCTTACCTTTCCAGTTTTCTAGCATTTCACACCACTGTTTCACACCACTGTTTTGACTCAATGATAGTAGCCTCTGCTATTTCTTGCACAGGATCTTACTCCCATCACCCAACTCCAGACATTTTTACTAGTTGTTCCTGTCACTAGAATGCTCTGTCTCCTCACTCTCAGATTAAATCCCATCTTCTACAGGAAACCTTTTCTAATCTCTCTTAATTCAAGTACCTTCTATTGATTATTTCCTATTTGTATAGCTTCTTTGTTCATAGTTGATTACATGTAGGCTTCTTCATTAGATTGTGAGCTCCTTAAGGGAAGGGACTGCTTTTTTACTTTCTTTGTATTCCCAGCACTTAATATAGTGCCTCCCACTATGGCAGATTTCTAATAAGAATTTATTGACTGACTATGTTAAGATTCTAGGAGAGGTATAAAAATCAGTGGGACCCTGTGCCTCTACTCTAAATAATTACATATTGGAATAATACTGAGATAACTGTTGACTTACAGTCTGAGAGCGCTTTTCCTTTAATTAGCCCCCTCTGAGTTATAGAATCTATTTTTGTTCTCTTTGCTTGTCCTTTGACCCCAGAGAACTATCATTCCTCTCTGCTTATAGTTATGAAGAACAAAAGGAACACTAGACATCACAACAGATAGTGCATAGAAGAGAAGTATAGTTTCAGTTAATTCATTAAGAATTTATCAGTTGGGAAAAGTATTGGGCATAAGTGGTTTGGGGACATTTATTTAAATTAGAAGTGTAGCTAGTATCTAGTACCAAAGAAACAACAATCTCCTTCTTCATGTCATAGGAGTGCCTAATAAACCTCCATACTGAAAATCATAGAGTGTCAGAAAAAGAAGAAATCTTAGAGATCTTATAATCTCAACTTTTTATTTTAATGGAGGAGAAACTGAAGAGAAAGAAAATGACTTATAGTGTTATACTGCATGCCGTCTTGCTACAGTTTTGTCTACTTCTGCCTTATATTGGAGGAGATGTGTGTGTGTGTGTGTGTGTATGTATATATATACATATATATATATAAATAACCCTTCCCTCTCATATTAAATCAATACTGTGTATTAGTTCCAAGGCAGAAGAGCATTAAGAGCTAGGCAGTGGAAGTTAAGTGACTTGCCCAGGGTCTAGGGAAGCCTCTGAGGTCAAATTTGAATTCAGGACCTTTTGTCTCTAGGCTTGGCTCTCTATCTACTGAGTTACCTTGCTGCCCCCAATATATGTATATATATAAAATTTTTTTTAATGTAAGAGCCTTAAAAATATTTAAAAACCAATTGTCAATATATATCAGCTCTTTCTGGTTGTTGGCCCTTTTGCTATGTTTAGAATTCCTAAGCTAGTTGCATCAAGGAATTCAAAATCATGATCATAAAAATATATAGTGAGAAAGAACCTGGAGCTGTTATTTCATCAGTGTTGGGAATTCCCTGGATGAGGCAGCTCCTTTTTTTAGTGCGGGGAAAACTTCTAACTTCTCTATAGCTTAAATCCCCTCATAGAGTTGCCTAAACTGCACTGACAGGTTAAATAGGTAGCCCACAGTCACACAACCAATGTGTGTTTATCTGAGGGATGAGCCATGAATCCCATTTTACTGACTGAGGCAATTTTCTTGACATGTTATCTCTTTGATCATATGTTATTAGATGCTTTGTGAAAACTATGCTTCAAAAAATGATGCACTATAATATAGATTAGAGTTAACCCTGTGTATTATAACATGTATTTTCATTATTATTATTACTAATAAATAGGCAGCATCTATAGAGAGCTGGTCTTAGCCAGGAAGATCCAGGATCATTTCCTGCTGCTGACATAAATTGTGTGTATGGTCCTAGGCAAGTCATTTAGTCTTTTAGTGTCCCAAAAAATTGTTGTGGCTTTTTTGTCTTTCATTTATGCTAAAGCTACAGATAAGACAAACATATAAGAAAGAAATACAAATATAAACAAGTTAATTAACAATAATACTCAAAAGTTTTGTATATTAACATTCTTCTCCAGGCTTCCCTCCACTTTCTTATGGTGCTTTCTCACCCTGGAAGTTCATTTGGTCCCTAGCTTGCACTGGAGGTAAACTCTGCCTTTTAAACTAAGCCCTTGCATAGTAAACTCCCTTCCTCTGGTTGGCTTTTTCCCCTCAGCAACTCCATTTTAAGGAAAGTACTGAGTACTTGATTTCTCTCTGTGCCTCACTCTCTGGATTTCCTCTGCCAAGCAATTAAACAAGTCCATTTTCTATTCTCCTCCTCCTAGCTTCCCTTAATGTGTTGTTTTATATCCATTAGATGGGAAGCTCCTCTTCTTCCTCCCTCCATATATATGCAGTTTCCTATTGTATTTCTATTATCCATGCTTAGCAGGGATATAATATGCATTTAAATGTTGACTATTGTAGTAAGGAAATTGACATAAAGAATGAATCATGTGGATAGAAGTTAGTAACAAAAAGCATTTCAGAGAGGTGGTATATTGAACTGAATATTGAAAAGATGTGTGTGGATTGGTCACAGGTGGTGGAAAGGCATTCCAGATGGGGCTAAACAGTATGAGAGAGATATTAAAGCAGAAATAAGCAAAGATGTGATCAGAATTCATTAAGAAATTAGTTTTTTTTATTAGATTAGAAGAATAATATCATATGATGAGGGTAGAGAAAAGAGAGAATAGGGTCCAGAGCCTTGGAGAACACAACTTCAGGGTATGATGTGAATGATAACTATCAAGAGACTAAGAAAGAGGTATCAGTTAGATAGGAGGAGAACCAGAAAAGAGCATGATACTGCTCTAAAAACTCAGAGGGGAGAGTAGTCTGTGTGAGATGAAGTTGAGCAGGATGAGGATGAGAAAAGGCTATCAAATTTGGCAGTTAAGGCATCAGTAACTTTGGAAAGAGTTAGTTGAATGATGGAATTAGAAACCAGTGAGTAAAGTGCTGAAGAGTGAGATGAGAAAATAGTAGTAGGAACTAGAGTAGATAGTAGTGAGAGGAGTTGGCCTGAAAAAGCAAAGAGACCAACTTGGCCCACCATCCTATCTTTCTCCTCTCCTATCCAGCAAAACTGACCTGTTTTTATACGCAGGACATTCTGTCTATCATCTCTGTGCTTTTGCACTAGCAGGGTCTGCAGGTACTTTATTCCCATTTTACAGATGAGGAGATTGAGATTTAGGTTAGATGATTTGCCTATGTTAGAGGTAAGATTCAATCCCAGTTCTCTCCAGACTCCCAAGTCTATGTATCTTCCCTAAGTCTACCGACCTAGCTGCATCTCTAATAATTATGTTGTAGTAGTTAATTCTTGTTTGGGTATGGTTTGAGGCTAGGTAGCCTCCAAGATCCTTTGAGATTCTGTGAATTTCTGAACTCCCATTCTTTCTTCCTTCCTTCCTCTCCCCTCCATATTTGCAATGCTTATGTAATAGAGTGAAGCTCAGCAACCCATTTCTCCATCCACTGTCCATAGAGTTGAGTTTGTTATATAAATTAGGAAGTTACTCTTTTTTGCCACTAGATGACACCCCTGTGTCTTTAGTCAAATGAATTTTTGTTCTGATGAGTTAGCTATTAGAAATGAAGGAATGAACAAGTTATTGGTGAAAATGAAGTATGCATCTTTTTTACTCCATGTCGATGATCAAGTGAGCAAAATAGCAAAAAGAGAACTATTTGCACTTCTAATAGTTTTACTTCATGGAAGCTGGTAAAGGAGGAATTTCGAATTTCCTAAGAGATTACTGTGGCCTCTGGGTCAGATTGGGGGTGGGGGTGGGAAGGGGCTGAAATGTTCTATCTGCGTGACATTATACCTAATCTGATACAATGAGTAGGATACAATGCAATGAAACTTCCAAAGAGTTGCCTTAGAAACAGACTGACAGAAGAGCATTTCCTTTCCTTTGGCCCCCTCTTTAAAAAGTTTGCCCATCACTGGTCTAGAGAGTCAAATTTAGTTGATGATTAGTTCAGAAGATAACTGTAAGGAGTTATATTAATATGTTTAAGTGAGCAAATCCTAGACAATCTTTGGGAATCTAATGACTTAAGCAAATTCTGAGTGCTTGAGCAAATATGGTTTCTCTTTTGTGTTCATTCACCTGGTCATCCCTCCTTCCCTACCAGAAACAACAACTCAAAAACCTAATTCGTGTGTCAGGGGTGGGATAGCAGGTTGGAGAGGATATGCCCTGCAGTGCTATAACAGAGCATCTTTAGATCATAAGAGTTAGAACTTACTAGGTATCTTCAAGATTGGGGTAGATTTTTCGGATGTAGGTTATAGTAAAACTATAGAACTCCAGAAACTATTATAAAAGTGAATAAAAATCTGTGTGAAATAAATTTGGGGGTAATGAGCATTTTTCTTGAGTAGTTCCCACCCTAAACTACATATTTATTTTGTATTTTATTTTCTATGTATTCTTAAATGTGTATATGTCATCTCCCTTCAAAGGATGTAAACTTCTTGAGAGCAGGCACTGTTTTCATTTTTATCTGTTTCTCCAGTGCCTGACACATAGTAGTCTCTTAATACATGTTTATTAGTTGATTGAATTACAATCAAATTTACATGCTACCTCTTCCACAGAATCTCTCACAAGTATATGAACTGACTTCCTCCTCCCTTAGACTTTACGTAGCATTTTATTTTGTCATAATATGTATTATAGCTATCTATATTAATGTCTTATTTTCCATCTATAAACTCTTTGAGGGCAGGAGCCTAAACTTTGTATTTGTCTTTCCCACACATAGTATGTATTTTTTGTTGTTAACTGATTGTACAAAGGGCCAATTGTCCAGCAATAGTATCCTTTTACCATAGAAGGGATACTAAGAAATCTTATGAGACACCCTGTTGAAGTTATTAATGGAGAAAGTCTAGGGCTTGGAATTAGGGGACTTGATTTGACTCCCAGCTTTACTATTACATGTGTCTTTCTGAGCCTCAGTTTTCCCATCTATAAAATGAAAAGATTGAATCTTTGATTATAGAAAACTAACATTGAAACATACTTTAACTTCTTTCACTTGAAAAGTAGTAGATGAAAAGTAGGAAGTGCTCTACACAGTAATAGATTGTGAGCTGCTCTAAGGCAGAGATGACTTGCCTCAGTATCCCCAGCACTTGGCACAGTGTCTGGCACATAGTAACTGGTGCTTAATAAATAAATATTGATTGACTTATTTTACATTAACACCCCTCCCACCCCACCCCTGCCTGTACCATCTCCTACACACACACACACACACACACACACACACACACACACACACAAATATGTTTGTTCCAGTCAAACTGGCCTCCTTGCTATCTATCCATATTCCTCTTTGGGTCCTTTGCTCAGCCTATTGCTTAGTTTGGAATGTTCTTTCTCACTTTTCCCTGCTGGGATAACATATGAAGTCTTTCTTGATCTCCTTAGCTGATAGTACCTTGCCCGTCAGTTACCTTGTATTTATTTTGTATACACTCACGTGTACACGTGTTGTTTGCCCAAATAGAATATGCTCCTTGAAGGCTGGAGCTGATCAGCTTTTGTCTTTGTATCCACAAGTACTTGTTGATTCAATTATATGCTATCCACATTTTGTGAGTTTAGTTTTATTTTCCCAACTAGACTTTAAGTCCATCCCTTGAGAATTTCTCCCATTTTTATGATCCCCTGAGAACAGACTTTTGGATGCTAAGTAAGTTCTTCAGTTTCATATTGTTAATGGAGAAAGTTCAAGAACTACTTCTTAGGGATGGCATTGTATACTTTGGAAATTCTGTGATAGGTTCTGCGTTAAGATTGTGGCAGAGTAAGAAGCAGCTCTTAACCTCTCCTGACCGAAACACACAAAACTCCTCAAGGGGACATAAAAACAAGTCCAGACAAACGGAGGAACCCCACAACAGGACACAGCGTGGAAGGTACGTGGAATCGGGGCATTTCTATGTTATAAAGGGGTGAAACAGCTCTCACTAAATCGCGGGCTGAGCAACCACCCCACCCCCACCCCCTCCACACATACCACCTATAGCGCCGAAGCCAGCTAAAAAGAAATAGAGCAAGTTTGGGGCACCCATTGAGTCATTGGCAACTCCGGAGCCTGTTCCTGAGAGCAGCAAGATTTAGGACCCCAAAAAGCTAAAGAAAGCACACAAAACTCTGAGCGCAGGAGCAGGACGCAGAGAACGGACGCAGGGTGCAGAGCGCGGGCTCAGAGTGCTGGCTCAGAGCGCAGGTGCGGGCGGAGGCGTGGGTGGAGGCAGACACATCCACAAGCTAAAGCTCTGAAACCCTGAGTGGGGAACCAGTGCAGACGGGTATATGACTGTGGAAGCAGCGCCCTGAGACTTGTAAAGAAACTTCCGGCAGAGGATCAAGCAAGGGGGTGCACCAGGGGGCTTGACCTTGGAAAAAACCAGAACTCAGACCTCAGGAGCCAAAAGACCGCGGACAGACCCTGAGTGCAAGGATAAACCTGAGAAGCTGCTGTGCTAACGATGGCTACCCAGTCTCAGGAAGTTCAGAAGAGAAAGATTAACAAGAAAAAGAAGTCTTTAACACTTGACAACTTTTACACAGAGAAAATCCAGACAACCGAGCAAACAGAAGAGGAGAACAAACAAGCATCTGGACCCTCCTCAAATAAGGAAAACTCCTCACAAGCTATGGAAGAGTTCAAAACTGAGATTTTGAGGAAAATGGAAGAGATCTGGCAAGAAAATAACAGTTTAAAAGGTAGAATCTTGCAATTGGAAAGTGAGGCTCAGAAACCGAATGAACTAATAAGCAAATTGAACACCAGAAATGACCAGATTGAAAAGGAATACCAGAAGATTATGGCCGAAAACCAGAAGATTATAGCCGAAAACCAAAAGATCATAGCCGAAAACCGAAAGATTATAGCCGAAAACCAATCCCTAAAGGCTAGAATTGAGCAATTAGAAGCTAATGATCTCTTAAGACAACAAGAACAAATAAAACAAAGTGAAAAGACTGAAAAAATGAAACATGAAATATCTCAATGAGAGAGTGACAGACCAAGAAAACCGGTCTAGAAGAGACAATTTGAGAATAATTGGTCTTCCAGAAAAACCAGAAATTAATAGAAACTTGGACTCAATACTAACAGAAATTATTCAGCAAAATTGCCCTGAAGTCCTACAACAAGAGGGCAATATAGACATTGAAAGGATCCATAGAACACCTGCAACATTCGATCCAGATAAGAAAATGCCCAGAAATATAATTGCCAAGTTCAAGAGTTTCCAAGCAAAAGAAAAAATCTTACAAGAAGCCAGAAAGAGACAATTCAAATATCAAGGAGTACCAATCAGGATCACACAGGATCTGGCAGCCTCCACGCTAAAAGATCGCAAGGCTTGGA
Source organism: Gracilinanus agilis (assembly GCF_016433145.1). Taxonomy (NCBI): domain Eukaryota; kingdom Metazoa; phylum Chordata; class Mammalia; order Didelphimorphia; family Didelphidae; genus Gracilinanus; species Gracilinanus agilis. The sequence goes on along the minus strand of NC_058131.1, from coordinate 343,175,310 downwards.
ATACGATATTCAGAAAGGAAATTCTGTGATATAGAGGACAAAGTTTTGCCATGAATTTCTTGGATAATGAAAATGCTTTTGGAACATCAGAAATACAATTATTCACTAAGGTAGTACTTTTTGAGTCTGATTACTGTAGCTTTGTATGGGCACTCTAGGAAAGGGAGCTGCTTTTTGTTTTACATGATTTTGTATCATGGAACCTCTGGAAGGGCTCTGGGAAAGTGTTATCGTGTTTCTGCTAGTTATTATTATGCTTCTTTCTTGTCATTGCTTTGTTGGAATAGGTGAAATTTGTTGAATCTGATGTAGGCAGATACTTGGAACTTCAACTATTTTACTTTGTGTTATTAATTCCTATAGCCAATCCAATGCAAACAAAACCGCTTTCTGTTCCTAACTCTCCTCATGTGAAAAATACTCTTGGTACCTTTGATGGATGATTTGATATTACTCATCTCAGTCCCCTATCCATCCAGTCCTAAACCATCTTTCCCATCCCATTCAGTCATCTACAGAGACACTGGCTCTATCCAGCATGTGCATCTTGTGATCTACTCTATTGCCACATGTGTAAATATTACCTCCATCACCCCTCAGTCCCTCCCATGCATACATCTTCCATAACTTGTTCTTTTTTTCTGGGAATAATAATGAAATCAGTACTGCCATTGGTTTTCTAAACCAAAACTCCCTTCCTTGTCCACCACCCAATCTGATTTCCTCTATTAGAACAGAAGCTCCTTGAGAGCAGAAGCTATCTCCATTTAGTATCCTCTGTGCTTAGCACAGTTTGTGGCACATAATAGGCATTTAATAAATACTTATTTTTGATATAGAACAGTCTTTGCGTTACATAACATCTCGCTGCTGTTGTTTTTTTTAACTTCCTCAGACTGTTTTTGTACCTACTGCAATACTTTATAGTTTTTATTTTTCCTGTGAGGAGAAAAAAGGAAAGAGACAGAACTTTCCCATTTCTCCCCTTAAATCTTGAGCTTACAAAGCAAAACATAAACAAAAACTATAAGCAAAAATTCTAAGGAAATATGTTCAGAAATCATAGTAGAATGCTGCATTAAGAAAGTTGGCATAATTTTGGAGGCCAACAGAGTGCAGTATCTCCCTGCAGAAGCATGAGATCTCACATGAGTGATGTATCTGGATTTTCATCATGGAATTTTAAAATAGAGAAACTCATAGCAAAATTCCTATTCCATGTTTTTTATTTCCCTCTACAAATCATCTCATAGCCTTGTTTGATTGGAATTGCAAGATCTCAAATTCTCTTCATTCTCAAAGTGACCATACTTAAATTCTTTTACATATCAGTCCTAGTTTAGTTGTGGGATTCTAAATATCATTTTGAAAAATAGTCTTTAAAGTAAGTGGCAATAAATCAAAAACTTTTATTGCTGTTTTTTAGCCAGTGTTCTTTGTTTTGACATGTGATTATTTTGTTTTCTTTTTGGGTGTGGCAATTGCCTCCCCACATGGCTCTATAACTTATTAAATAGAGTTAAAAGGCCCCAGATTTGGAATCAGAGATTCTAGTTCAGATATGGGTTTTGCTTTCACTTTAGATAAATAACTTCCTTTTGAGGCCTCAGTTTCTTCATCTTTAAATTGAAGGAGTAGGCTAGATGACCTCCAAACCTCCTTCTGGCTCTTATTCTGTGATCTTACTGTCCTAAGGATTTGCCATTCCATACATAGAGTTAGTTTATAAGTGATTTGCCCAGAATCAGATATGGAACTTGATTCCTAGTGTCCGTTTCAAAGCCTAGTACTTTAATAATATATTAGATACAATACTGCCTCTAGGGATATGAGGACAATCTGGTATAGTAGAAGAAGATATGGAGTATAAATCAGGAGATATGAGTTTTAGTGTTGGCATTTCTACTGACATTGGGCAAATTACTTCCCTCTCAGGGTCCCAATTTCCTTTTTTTATGAAATAAAGAAGAATGGACCAGATTAATCCCCCAAGGTCCCATCCGACACTAAAATTTTGTATTTTTAAGATTCTGTGATGTTTCCCTTTAGATGTACTTCAACATAATCACAACCAAGTTCTTCATTTTTTCTCAGTCTGATCATCCTCCCAACTTATTTTTTTCTCTCCTCATACCACCATTCTTCTAACCATGCTAGAAATTTTGGCTCCACTTGTACAAAGAAGGCATTCAATAATTATTTGTTTTGGTTGATTTTTATAAAATTCTCTTTTAATTTTGACTTCAACTTCCTTTGAAATATCTTGAATCTGTTTTCCTTTCCTATCCCTTTGCCTGCTACCTTAATTCAGGTTTTTACTTTATTCATAGACTATCGTAATCTTTGTCTCCATACTCTTTTTCTTCCCCCTTCCCTCCAAGCTCACTGCATACCACTACTTGATCTAATTTTATCATGCAAAAGCTCCTGTTACTTGTAGGTATTCTCAGCTTGGCAACAGTAATAAGTGATTGATAGTACTTGAAACTTTACGTAATACCTTTTTTTTTTTTTTTAAACCCCTAACTTCTGTGTATTGGCTCCTTGGTGGAAGAGTGGTAAGGGTGGGCAATGGGGGTCAAGTGACTTGCCCAGGGTCACACAGCTGGTAAGTGTCTGAGGCTGGATTTGAACCTAGGACCTCCCATCTCTAGGCCTGACTCTCAATCCACTGAGCTACTCAGCTGCCCCCATAATGCATTTTATACTTTATCTCTTTTGAACTTCACAAAGATCCTGTAAGATAGGTAGACAATACAGGTAGTTGTTGTTGTTGTTGTTGTTGTTGTTGTTTTTAATTCAAATTTGTGATTTCATCCATGTAAGGATTTTTCAAAGTAGAAACTTGGAAAAAAATTTCTCCAATGAAACTTGGCAACTCTTGAAACTAAACTTAGAGAGTTGCCTGGACCACATAGACCATAAATGACTTACTTGCCTGTGGTTAACACAACTAATAGTTGTCAAAGGCAGTATGTAAACCTAGATCTTTCTGTCTATGAGGCTGGCCCTCTACCCACTATGCCATGTTATTTTTTTCTGTAGTTGTCATCATTGTTTTACATATAAAGAAAATGAAGCTCAAAGAAGTTAAAAGGTTTTGACAGAGTTGACAATTATTACATGTCACAGGTGGAGGACTTGAATCCACATTTTCTAACTGTAGGTCCAGTTCTGTAACCTATATGCCCTCTCAGAACAATATAGTACTTTCAAGGCTCTAGATGATATGGCCCTAAAATTTTTTTTTAATATTATCTGAACCAGACTAAAGTGTTTCAACCAAGGTGGGGTGCTCAGTATCCTCATGTTGTAACATACCTTCTTCATTTCTCTTTATTATCCAAATGTCTTCCATCATAACCATCTATCTCCTCTCCAAATCCTACCTATCCTTAAAGGCATAATTCAGGTACCTTCTTCTAAATAAAGGCTTCTCTAACTATCATAATCATGGTGATGTCTCCCCTCTAGGTTCTGATAACAAGTGTCTGGGACACTTGTGCATATATTTGGCTATGGTTAGGCTGTATCTCATTTCCCTGATGAAATTGTAAGCTCCTTGAAGGTATGAACCACTTGTTACACTTTATATTTCATACAGGGCCTAATACAGAGTCTTTGGATGTGTTAGGTGGTCATAAGTATTTGTTAAATTCAGTGACTGATTTTGAACTTTGTTATTGTTCGTCATCATTTTAGTTGTGTCCAGCACTTCGTGATCCCATTTGCTTTTTTGTTTTTTGGTAAAGATACAGGAGCAGCATGCCATTTCTTCCTCTATCTCATTTTACAGATGAGGGAACTAAGGCAAACTTTAAACTTAAACCTTTAGAATTTTTAAATTGATTTTGAACTTAAGCCATTAGAATTAGAAATAGATTTAATGCATCTCATATTGTCTGGGTTTACATTAGGAACTGCTTTCCTTCTCTTCATCTACTGTCGTCAAGAACACACAAATATACTCCCCCACATGTCATTTCTGATCCCCTCTTGAATAAGTTTTTCTGGGTATAGGTATTTATTTAGATTTTTCAAGGAAGGAGGTTTTTATATGTCTCATTTTTTCAGTAGACCTCTCATAGAATTTTCACTTGAGTCAAACAACTTTAGAGTTGTAAAGGATCTCTCATTAGCCATCTAGCCAACTATACCCTCAATAGAATATGCGCTTTAACATACCCTACCAGTCATCATTCAAACTCTGCTTGAAAGCCTACAATAAAGCCCATTTTAATTTTTAGCAAGTTTTTTCTTTCATATAAATTACACATGCCTCTTTCATTGTTACCAGAGGTCGATTTGCTGATGGTAGAGTTTCCTCATTGAGAATTTTCTACATCAGTGAAATCAGGTCTAAGCTAGGGAAAAAAGGTCATTGTGTACATTACTTCCGGGTTCTGCTTCGCTCCATATCTCTTCATACAGCTTGTTTGACATATCTCTGAGTTCTTCATATATATTTTCTCCTAAGGCTCCATAATACTGTTATATTCATGTAACATCATACTTTAAGAAGTTCAGCAGTCTCAGACACATACTTATGTTTTCTAGCTTTTTGCTGCTGTAAAAAGTATTATTCTGAATATCATAATTATGTGAAACTTTTCTTTCTGTCATTGGTTTCATTGGGATATATATCCAATAATAAGGTTGCTAGTTAAAAGATGGTTTAATAACTTTCCTGGACTAATTCCAAATTGTTTTCTGGCATAGTTGTACCAGTTAGTTCAGAGCTTTGCCAGTTGTACATTAGATTTCAGGCCATTTAGTGCAATTTCCATCTGTTCCAATTTGATGGACATGAAGTTATGTCTGAACATTATTTTAATTTGTATTCTCTTAGTCAATAGACAAGTATTAAGTACCTAATTCAAGCACTATACTAAGCTCTGGGGATAAAAAGACAAATTGAAACAGCCTCTGACCTCAAGGGACTTCCATTCTATGGGGGAAAACATTATACACTCATATAAACTAAGTAAGATCCAAGTTGGAAGGAGAGGGTTGTCAGTGATTTAAAAATCCTGTAAAGAAGTAGGAGGGAAATAAAAGAAGGATAGTGGTGGGAAGGGAAATAATATAAGGGAGGGGAAATGGGGGGAGTGATTAAAAGCAAAACATTGATGTGGAGAATGAGTGAAAGGAGAAAGGGCAGGATTAAAAAAGGAAATAAAAAGCAGGAGTAGCAATCATGATCTCAGTCAAAAGCAAAAATAGATCTGATTAAAAGGAGGGTAATTACATCTTAATAAAAGGTAGTATAGACAACGAAACAATATCAATACTTTATATATATATATATATATATATATATATATGCACCAAATGGTATAGCATCCAAGTTTTTAAAGGAGAAACTAAAGGAGCTTAAGAAGGAAATAGTAAGACTATACTAGTGGAGGACCTCAACCTTCCCCTATCAGAACTAGATAAATCTAACCAAAAAATAAAGAAGAAAGAAGTAAAGGACGTGAATGTAATTTTAGAAAGTTAGATTTAATAGATATCTGGAGAAAATTGAATAAGGATAAAAAGAAACATACCTTCTTTTCAGCAGCACATGGTACACACACACACACACACACACACACACACACACACACACAAAATGACCATGTACTAGGGCATAAAAACTTCACACCAAATGCAAAAAAGCAGATATAATAAATGCATCTTTTTCAGATTCTAATGCAATAAAAATTATAATCAAGGAGGGTTCATGGGAAAGCAAATTAATTGGAAACTGAATAATATAATTCTTCAAAACTGGTGGGTCAAAGAATAAATCATAGAAACAATCACTGATTTCATTGAAGGCAATAACAATGAAAAGAAAACATCAAAATTTATGGGATACAGCCAAAACTACTTGGAAAAACTTATATCTTTGAGTGCTTATATCAATAAAACAGAAAAAGCAGATCAATTAATTGGGCATGCAACTAAATAAACTAGCAAAAGGAGAAATTAAAATCCCCATTTAAAGACTAAATTGGAAATCCTAAAAATCAAAGGAGAAATAATAAAATTGAAAGTAAAAGAACTATTGAACTAATAATAAATAAGACTAGGAGCTAGTCCTATGGGGGAAAAATAAAGTAGAGCCTTGATTAATTTGGTTTAAAAAAGAAAGAAAAGAATCAAATTACCAGTATCAAAAATGAAAAGGGTAATTTCACCTCTAATGAAGAGGAAATTAAAGTAATAATTAGGAGCTATTTTGCCCAATTATGACAATAAATCTTATGGATGAAAATTTATAAAAAGATAAATTGCCTAGATCAGTGATTCCCAAACTTTTTTGGCCTAGTACCCCTTTTCCAGAAAAAATATTACTTAGCCCCCTAGAAATTAATTTAAAAAAAATTTTAATAGCAATTAATAGGAAAGATAAATGCACCTGTTGCCATCACTGCCTCCCTGGATTACTGCAGCACCCACCAGGGGGTGGTGGTGCCCACTTTGGGAATCACTGGCCTAGATTAACAAAAGAGGAAATAGAATACTTAAGTATCATCTCAGAAAAAGAAATTGACAAGCCATCAATGAGCTCCCCAAGAAAAAAATTTCCAGGGCCAGATGAATTCACTAGTGAAGTCTATCAAACATTTAAAGAACAATTAAACCTAATACTATACAACCTGTTTGGCAAAATAAGCAAAGAAGGATCCAGGAAGACCAAAAACAGAGAAAGAAAATTATAGACCATTACATTGTATTAGAAATGCTAGATTTAGCAATTAGAGAAGGAAAAAAATGAAGGAATTAAAATAGGCAATAAGGAAACTAAACTATTACTCTTTGATGGTGTACTTGGAAAATCCTTGAAAATCAACTAAAAAACTAGTTGAAATAATTAATAACTTTAACAGAGTTGCAGGAAACGAAATAAACCCACAAAATTTATCTGCATTTTTATATATTTCCAACAAAACTCAGCAGGAAGAGTTAGAAAGAGAAACTTCATTTAAAACCACCCTAGACAATATAAATATTTAGGAGTCTATTTGCCAAGACAAACACAGGAATTATATGAACACAACTATAAAACACTTTTCAAACAAATGAAGTTAGAGCTAAACAGTTGGAAAAACATTAATTGCTTATGGGTAGGCCGAGCTAATAATAAAAATGACAATTCTCCTTAAATTAATTACTTATTCACTGCCATACCAATCAACCTACCAAAAAACTATTTTGTAGAACTAGAAAAAATTATAACGAAATTCATCTGGAAGAACAAAAAGTCAAGAATATCAAGGGAGCTGATGGAAAAAAAAATGGGAAGGATGGTAGCCTAGCAGTGCCACATCTTAAACTGTATTATAGCAGTAATCATCAAAACAATCTGTTTGTAGCTAAGAAATAGAAGTATGGATCAATGGAATAGATTGATCTATGACCTCAGCAATCTAGGGATTCATCAATCCAAAGATCTCAGCTTTTGGGATAAGAACTCCTACTTGGCTTAGTAGATCCAAGGTAATTCTGGTAAGAAGATATTAGTATTCATGGAGAATTTTGGTGCTTGAACTAAGCTGCAGGGGAAGCTATAGGAAAGAGGCAGAGGAGAGAAAAAATGTGTATTCCAGGCATAGAGGACTACCTGTATAAAGGTGTAGAGGAAAAGAATGAATGGTCTATTATATAAGGGACAGGAAGCAATCTGATTGGACTGGACTGTATAATATGGAAGGAAAAGTATGTTAAGTTCAGAAAGTAAGGTAGAATGGAGATTAAAATGCCAGCAGACTTTGCATTTGATCCTAGAGGTGATTGGGAACCACTGAAACTTCTTAAGCAAGGAGTGTGACATGGTCAGATTTACACATTAGGGATATTCTTTTGGCAACTTGGGAGGATGAAGAGGGGGGAGCATGAGAGGCTAGAGGCAGGTATACTAGTCAGGAGGCTCTTACAGTAGTACAGAGAGGAAGCAATAAGGGTTTGAACCAGGATAGTAGCCTATGAATGGAAGAAAGAGGACAAGTGGGAGAGAGGTTATAGTGGCAGAATTAAAATTCTTGACAATTGAATGGATATGGAAGGAATAAGAAAAGTAGAGTCAGAAAAGACACTGAAAGTGAAAATGAGTGTCTGGACAGATGGTGATTCCCTTCATAGAAATAAGAAAGCTTATAAGAAAAGATAATTTTGAAACAAAAAAAGCAATGATTTCTATTTCTTATGTGATCCATATCATTTTCCATGTTATTGGTATTTTGTGCTCCTTTTTTAAAAACTTCATATTATTCATGTGTTAATTTGCACCTAGTCAACTACTCTTTGCTAGTAACTTATTTGTCCATTTTTTAAAACTAATACCTGATAGTTTTGATTGCTGCTATATAATGTGAGATCTAGTTTTGGTTTTTTGTTCTTTCTCTTGAATTTTTTCCCCAATTACATGTAGATACAATCTTTTTTCTTTATAAAATTCTTTATTCATTTGTTTATTACCAATTACATGTAATAGATTTATACACAAGTTTTCCTAAGTTACATGATCAAACTTATCTCCCTCCCTTTCTTCCCTTCCCCCTCCTTGTGTTAGCAAGTGATTCGATCCAGGTTATACAAGTATTATCATGCAAAACATATTTCCACATTATTTATTTTTGTGAGTAATCTCGTAAAACCCAAACCTCCCAAACATAAACCCCAAATAAACAATTGAAAAGTCACCTGCTTTCATCTGCATTCTGACTTTAGCAGTTCTTTCTCTGGAGGTGGATAGAATTCTTTCTCATAAGTCCCTCAGAATTGTCCTGGATTTCCATGTTCATATTTGCAAGAGCGATCTTTTAATGTCAAAACCCTAATCATATCCCCATCGAACCATGATTGATCATATGTTTTTCTTCTGTGTTTCTGCTCCCACAGTTCTTACTCTGGATGTGAATTAGAAATAATTTTTAACCATTGTTTTCTGACATTCTGCAATTCACATTCTCTTCCTCACTGAGGCAGTAGTCTGATAGAAGTTATATTAATACTTATGCAATATGTATTTCCATATTCCCCATATTGTGACTGAAAGACATCTTACATATTCAATAAAAAACTCATGAAATATGCCATGCTTCAATCTCTACAATCAGATTCTAACATTTCCTTCTTTGGCTGTGGAGAATATTTTTGTTTTGTTTTGTTTTTTAATCATGAGTCCCTTAGGGTTATCTTGGGGAACCTTGTTTTACTGATAATAGTTTAGTCCTTTCTCTGGGATTTTAACATTTTTGTTCTTTCAGTTGAATTTTGTAATTGTTTTGTATAATAACAATTGGTAATTTGGTGTAGCACTAATTTAATTTAGGTAATAGCATCATTTTTATTATATGAGTGCAGCTAAGTCTAGAACATGGACTTTTAAATCTCCAGAGAGAGAGAGAAAGAGATTTTGAATGTACTTTCTCTTTTGAGTTTTTGTTAGTAATATGTAAAGTGCTGATGGTTTTTGTTTATTTTGTATTCTCCTTTTCTGAAGAAATTGCTCTTCTTTTTTTTTTTTTTTTTTTTTTTCTTTTTTTTTTTTTGGCATTTCTCTGGGTTTTATTGCACAAACCTATCATTTGTAATCAGTTCTCTAGTTAGAATGCTATTTCTTCCCAGAGATTATTGTAAATTGTTTGTAAGATTTTTCTATGTCCCACCCCCTTTTGCAATCTGTCATATCTCTCCCTCTCTCTTTCTCTTTCTCAAGTCACACATATGCAAAGTTGGATTTACATAGCACTTTACATTTTGTAATTATCTTCTGCATTCTATTTTTATTATAATTTGTATACCTGTCTTACCTCCCCATCTAGATTATAAGCTCCTTATAGTCAGAGATCCCATTCTATTTGTTCTTGTATTTTTCTCCCCAATTCCACCCTGATTCCAGTCCCTTGAACATGCATGTACAGGAAATAGATATTGAATTGAGCAGAAAGAAGGGAAAGAAAAAATAGAAACAAAAAATGAAGCTTTTTAATCTAAATATTATTTTTCCTAACTGCCTTTCAAGAGTACTGTTTGTTTTACACTAAAGATTAACAACATCCTCAACCATTTCCACGTTTATTTGTTTTCCAAATCAGTTTTTCCTTTTTTCTTCTACTCTCTAAACTTCTTGATTCTGTGTTTCATAACATATTTAGAGACTTAATCTCCCCCTCTCCCCCCAAAATTGGCCTTTCTTTGATGAATCTATTTCACCTAGCTACTTTCCCAGATCTTCACTCTCCTTAACTGCTAAGCTTATTGGGGGAAAAGTTATCTTCACTAAATGTCTCTTACTTCCTCACTTTTTTTTCTTTCAACTTATAAAAGAAATTCAGCCTTTCATAGACAATCCCCAGAGTTGTTGTGAGGATCAAGGGAGATATTTACAGTGCCAGGCACATAGTAGGTGCTTAATAAATACATCTTTCCTACCCTTATTGCAGTCATTTCCAAACATCTTCGTAGACATTCCTTTTATCTTCTCAACTGTCAGAATAATCTTTCAGCTATATAGATATGGTCAATACTTGTTTGCTTCAAGATCTTCAGGCTGAATAAAAAGGTCTAACTCTTTGACCTGGTACTGGAAGCCTACCATATACAATCTCTATCCTTATAGAAATATTTCTCTTTTATTGTATATGTTGTTTTTTTCCATCAAGAATGGAAGCTTCTTGAGGTCAAAGAATATGTCTTAGATCTCTACATGTACACAACACCTTCTGTACTAGAAACATTCACAATAGATATTTGTTTGTGGTTAAAAAGACAGTATAATCCTTATTGGTGATAAAAGCCAACATATAAAAAAACAATATATTCATCAAATATGGTTTAAATTATCTTTGATGGAGGGTGATAGGAAAGTATTTATCATATGGAAAAGTAACAGGTAATTGGATCATAAGTCTAGAGCTGGAAGAGACCTTAGAGGAAATCAAGTTCACCCCCTTATTTTACAGATGAGGAAACTGAGGCCTAGAGAAGTTGTTACTTACCAAGGTTACATAGGTAGTCATTATAAAAATCATAATTTGAACCCAGAACTTCTGAATATAGAGCCAGTGCCTTTTCTACTGTACCATAAAGGATTGACTTTTTTTGCAAATGAATTTTTAATAATCCTTAAACAGGCATTTTACAGTCAATGGTCTTAATTTAGTCCCCTTCTACTAGTTTTGCAAAATTTGACAAAACTTATTTTTCTTCCAAAGACTTCTACTTTGTAAGCTCTGTAGGTTCGTTTTCTTTGCTATTTAGTGCAGTGCTTAGCACGTTATGCCAATAATGTTTAACTTATAATCAAATATGAGATGGTGAGTTTGGGGCTGTCCTTTCTAATAATGAATTTTGTTAAGTCTGGGAGATGAAAATTCTTGCTACTGATTTGCATCAATTTCAAGTATTTACATTTGAACTGATGAGCATCAATAGCTCTAACAGTAGGGTAAAATTCTCCATGGGCTTTCTAATCTATTCAGATTCAGTGATCTGAAGCAAGCCATCCCTTGAATTCCCTTTAGTCTTTTGTACCTCTAGTGTGCTACTTTCAAATTTTATCTTGCTGTTATAGTGATTTTGTGGGCCTACCTTATCTCCCCTAGTATTCTGCAGTTTCCATGAGGCTAGGGAGCCATACCCCACGAATGGACCTTACCATATACATTTAGTAAAACTCAATATATAATTTTGATTGTTCACTTAACACCTATGGCTATAAACTTTCTCTGGTAAGATAAAATTTAAAACTTGGATAAAAATAGACTATATAATCCCTCATAATATTTTCTTTATGGTATAGTCAGCTTTGAGGACAATATTTTTATTTTTTAAGTTAACAGTATTTTGAGTTTCACTTTGAGTTGTTTTTTTTTTTTAATAGAAAAAAGATTTCCCTCCTCCCCAATTGATGATAATGAAGATACAGAAGAAAGAAAAACAGGTTGGTGACTCTACCTCCCTTGAATTTGTGTCTAAAATATCTAGGTACCTATTAATAAGAATTAATACTAGCAGTATTAGCCTCTTTCTTTTATTTCTCAAGGCATCTGCTTTCTTGATTCTTCTATCTGCATAGTGACTTAAAATTTAGCTCAATGGGTCAAGGAGTCTCAGACACTGGATATTTTCTCCCTTATGCAGTACAACTTTAGAGAGGTAGAAAGGTAATAATAACTGATTATGCTTCAAATTACAATATGAAACAAAAGAAGTTGAGGGAAAATTTTTTCTCTTATTTGACATATTTCCATTTCTACCCTCTGAAATATTGTTACTTTTGTGTGTGTAAGTTGTATTTTATTATGATTACTAATAGTGCAGCAGTATGACCTAGTGCAGTGACTGACAAACTTTTTAAAGAGGGGGCCAAAGGAAAGGAAATGCTCATCTGTCATTCTTTTTCTAAGGCAACTCTTTCAAAGTTTCATTGTATTGTATCCTACTCATTGTATTTGTCAGATTAGGAATAATGTCGCATGGCTGGATAGAACATTTCGAACCGGCTGTAGTTTCCCCATCACTGACCTAGTGGATAGTGTAGACCTTAACTAATGTGGTAGAGAGAGGTTCAAATACAAGATTGGGCGGCTAATTAGATATGTAGGCTTGCTGAACTCTTCAAGGCTGCTAAACTGCCTGTAATGTTTACCTCTCACCTAATTCTCACCTGTGGCTCCAAGAAGCTGTAATATGTACTGTGGCCTCATACCTGTAAAGCCATCTTAAGTAGGCAGGCTAACTCAGGGTGAGGGTAGCAGACAGACCTCAAATACATCAGTTAGTTAGGGAAATGTCAACCCCAAGCACAAGAAACTTTCAGCAGAATGAATGAGTGAGAACAATTTGTTCCAGTGGCCATGAAGGTGACTGAAGCAAACACTGTGGAGCAGTTAGAGTTTAGTCAGACTTCAGAGATGCCAAGGTCATCAGCTGTATCCTAAGCCATCACCAGTTGTTCTGACTTTTGTCTTGCCATTGAACTTGGATGAGTCTGGAAAAGAAAGTGAAGATGATGACTGTGCAGCTCTGCCTCACTTAAATCTAGTTCACATACCAGTTAAGACATCACCCTATTATGCCATTGGCCTTGTTGGAAAATGAAGGTTGAACAATAGATATATGAGGTAAGGGTGAGTTGAAAATTCAGGATACAGTTGAGGTTACTGTGTGCAGTGGAATTTGGGGGGAATTTTCACCCCAGAAATCATTCTAATGAGCAGACAGGATACTGGCAGAGAAAAAGCAGCTTTATTTGGAGAAGACAATGGGGAAAGGGAAGGGATTCTGCCCACACAAGCTGCTTATTCAGGGCAAAAATGTCCTACCTACAACTACAGACTTTTATAATAATCCTGATGCAAGACTCTCCTCCTTCCCCCTGTCCAATTCCTTGGGGTAGGGGGTGGGGAGGGGCAGGAGGTGTGAGGCTGTGATGTTTCAAATCTTGAGCACATGATTTTCAATATTACATACCCCTAAAAACCCCCATGACGAAAAAACCTGTGACTATCATGGGATTTTCAACCTGGGGACAGTAGAGATACTTTTGAAACTTCTTGTTCTTTACTCCTTTAGCTTATCTCATAGTTGACTTTCTTCCCAGGCTACACTCTTCTCAAGGTTTTTGAAAATAGGTCAGGAAAACTAAACATTTTATGGGATGGGATTGAGGGGCAATTTTTGTTGTAGAAATAGTAAATACTAAGGGGTCTTGGAAATTGGGGTTACAAGCCAAATACTATGAGAATTACACACTGAATCTCATCCCACACATTACTAACCTGGGACACTGGAAGGATGGTGTTACGTTTGATAAAAATAGGGAAGTTTGGAAGATAGGGATAGCTTGGGGGATTGGGAGTGGGAAGAGAATGAGTTTAGTTTGGGATATGGTGAGTTTTAAATGTTTCTGGGACAGTCAGTTCAGAATGTCCAATAGGCATTGACAATATAGGACATGAACTCATGGGAAAGACTTGAATGGAATATATAAATCTGAGTCATCTGCATAGAGATAATAGTTAAACTCATGGGATGAGATTACGACGAGAAAACATAGAGGGAGAAAACAGAAGAAGGCTTAAGACACAACCTTAGAGAACACTTATAGTTAGGGACATGACATGTATAACGAGCCTGCAAAGGACACTGAGGAGTGAGATAAACTGACAGAAAGAGAGGGAAAGAAAAAATAGGAAATCCGGGAGGAGAAGGTAGATAACAGTATCAAATACAGCAGTTAGGATACATACAAAAGAATGAGGACTTTAACAATTTCAGTTGAGTGATGAGTTTGGAAGACATATTTTAAAGAATTGAGGAGTTATTTGGCGGAAAGATTTTGAGGCATCAAGTCAAGGAAGCTTTTTCTAGTATTTTGACTCAGAATGGAAAGAGAGATACAGCTTGTGGGAAGGGTAAGATCTAGTGACAGTTTTTTTCAGGGTAGGGGAGATTTGACCACGTTTGGCATTAGGGGAAGCAACCAGTACCTAAGAATAGCGTGTGTGGGGAGAGAGATAGGGGACTTAATTATGGGAAGAATAAAAGGACTTTTGTAATTGAATGGTTGTTTGCTGCTGGTCTTCCTTACAAATATATAGGGAATATAAGCTGTCAGATAAATATATGAAATAGGGAACAAAAACTTGGCCTACTTCCTTCTTTATTTCATCTCTTACCTGGAGACAGCTAACCCAGTCCTGTTTGTGTTGGATTCTTGATGAAGCTCTAGAGTGCTAGTCAAAGTAGGTTCCATTGAACAAAGCTGCTAGCTATTTCAGCCCATTTAAAAATCTACTTCCTTGGCTGTGGGTAACTCTAGCCTAAAAAATTAACAACTTTGCCCTTTTGCCCACCGAGTCCTATCTGCCACACATTTAGGAGTCTCCTTTGCTGTCAAGCTCATTGGCTGACTGGGCATCTTGTTGAAGTCTTGTCCTCTACTCTAGTTTCCTTGGAAACTCCTTCTCTGCTGTTCAGAGATTCTCTTAAGATCAGGCTGTATGACATTGACACTGCAGTTACCTCCTTTATCCTTTAGTCACTTCATTTATCCTGGAGATATAAGTGGCTATAAGTGGCTCTAACCCTTGGATATTCTTTATCATACTAGGCCTATTTCTCTTTACTCAGGTTTGTTTTCCTGAAATAGATTGATTGGGTAGTTTGTGATAGAAGTTAGGAAAGCTAGGAATAGATGAACACATATCATAGGTTTTTGGGAGATCAAATTCTAAAGGGTTCAGAGAAAGGACAGATAGGTTTTCATGGCCTAAAATTTATGGGATCATAGATTTAAAACTGGAAATGATCTTAGAAATCATATTGTTCAATTCTGTTATGATACAGATGAGGAAAATAAGAGACAAGTGAAATAACTTGCCAAAGGTTAGCAAACAACAACATTATGATTTTAATCTAGATCTTCTGATTCCACATCCCACATTCTTTCTACAAAGGAAATTGGACCTTTTGGGAAACTATCAAAAGTTAAGTTCTGAAGCCACAAAGACAAATAATTTGTTAAGGAGAAAAAGGATTTAGCACTTTTGGTCTTGTAGTTAGGAAGACAAATTTTTGAATCCTCCCTCTATGTAATTCTGGACAAGATATTTAACTTCCCTGACCTCCATTTTCTCATCAATAAAATAAGGATGGTAATAGCTATAGCACCTACTTTAGAGGGTTATTTAGAGTCTCCAATGACATAATAAATAAAGCCTTTTATAAACTTTAAAGTACTCAATAAATGCCATCTGTTATGAAGAGATGATCATGCTTACAAATGATCTCAATCACCAAATTAGAAGCTGGACCAGGCAGGAGAGGATGAATACAAAAGCACAACCTAGCCCTATAATTATAAATATTTTCCCTCCACCTCCTGCTTCTTGGCTTCTCTCAAGATACAACTCAAATCCTGCCTTCTTTAGGCCTTTTCTGGCTCTCCCTACTCTAAGTGCATTCCATCTTGGGATTATTTGTGTATATATAGTTATTTGAATATTGCCTCTCCTAAAAGAATTTGCATTCTCTGGGTTGCAAGGGTGGTTTTTACTTTATATTCTTAATTCTTAGCACAGTTCTACTGTGTTCCTACTAAGAACTAAATAAATTCTTTGATGCTCAAATTCAGGGCACCAGGCTCTGTTGAACTACATTGATGGCTACTCAGATAACTTGTCAGATGTGTTTGCTTAGCTATTTATCAGTTATCTTTGAAAGATCACAGAGATGTAGAGAGTAGACAGTGTACTGAAGGATGGGAGAAAGACAAAAAACCTAAATTTCCAAAATGAGAAGAGAATGTACTCTTCATACTCTAGACCAGTGAGCTTCCTGGAACATTTTGAATTAATTGAATCATTGAATTAAAGGGATGAATGGTTAGTGAACATCTGAAAAAGGAAGTTGTCATCACAAAAGAACCAGTATGGTTTAATCAAGAACAGCTATGCTAAACTAATACTCTCATTTTCTTAATTGGCTAATAGAAGAGTAGATTGGCAGATTGTTGTATATTTAATTTATCTAGATTTTAGCAAAGCTTTTGACATGAGTCTGGTGCTTTTCTTATGTAGCAATTCATAGTATATGTTAGGTGGATTCAAAATTGCTTGGCTCACCAGATCCAAAGAGTAGTTAATAATGATTAGGTGTCAGCTTGAGAGGAGGTCTCTAGTGGAGTATCCCTGGCTTGGGCTTGTTTACTTATTTCATCAGTGACTTGGATAAAGGCAAAGATGGGATGCATATCACTTAACAGACAAATCAAAACTAGTATGGCTAGCTAATATGTTGGATGGCAGGATTCCTAAGAATCTCAATGGCTAGAATGTTGGACTAAATGAAAAAAGACAATTGAATTGGAATAAATGTAAAGTGTTACATTTGGGTTCAGAAGATCAAACTCATGAGTAGAAGATTGGGAAGATGTGCATACAGAACATTTATCTGAAAAAGGACCAGGTGGTTTTAGTAGACTATGGGGTTATGAGTCAGTAAACAGTTATAAGTGCAACTCAATTCAACAAGCATTTATTTTGAGCACCTTATGTGCAAAGTACTGGGCTAGCTTTAGGGGATATGAAGATGAAAAGAAAGAAAAGAAACAGTGCCTACCCTCATAAAGGTTAAACTATACTGAGTGGCAGTTCTAGAAAGTACTGCAGTAGCTAGAAAAGTAGCATTCGAGTAGCTAGAAAGGCTGGTATGTTCATAGGTTTAATTTTCTTTAATAGAAAAATAACATCAATAATATCTCCATGAGAGATAATTTATCCCATTTATTGAAATATTGTGATCAACTTTGAACAACATATTTTAGGAAGGACATTGATAAGCTAGAAAAAGATGGCAGCTGGTGTAGTGAAGAGTCTAGAGTTCATGCCATATGAGGAAATAGAATTATCTGGAGAAGAGAAAACTTTGTAGTAGGGGAGGGCATGATAACCGTCTATTAGTACCTGAATGACTGTCATGTGTAGAGATTAATTAAGCATGATCTGCTTGACCCCAGAAAATAAATGGCAACAATAGGCAATAGTTTGAAAGAAGAAAATTTAGACTTGATGTAATAGAAAACTATTCCTTCCTATTCCTTAGTTGCTCATAATCTAAAGAACTAGCTACACTTTCGCACAGATAAAAATTGTTCTGGCCTCAGATAAAAAGAGATCAAAATTTTAGCTCTAATCATTAAAAAAATGAAAATGTCAACTCTTAAATTATTCTATAGATGAAGAAAAATTAAGACAGTGATCCTATTTTATTGCCCCCAATAGCATAATCTTTCTTTTCCTATCCTTCTGTCTCCTACATATACCAATAACAATAGACGTTTTATATACTTCCTCAATTTAAAAAAAAATCTTCATAAGGAAAAATAACGTGTGCAAAAATATTTATAGCTACACTCTTTGTGGTGGCAAAAAACTCGAAAACGAGGGTATGCCCTTCAATTGGGAATGACTGAATAAATTGTGGTATCTGTTGGTGATGGAATACTATTGTGCTCAAAGGAATAACGAACTGGAGGAATTCCATGTGAACTGGAATGACCTCCAGGAATTGATGCAGAGTGAAAGGAGCAGAACCAAAACCTTAAACACAGGGACAGATACACTGTGGCACAATCCAATGTAATAGACTTCTGTACTAGCAGCAATGCAATGATCCAGGACAACTCTGAGGGACCTATGAGAAAGAATGCTATCCACATTCAGAGGAAGAACTATAGGAGTAGAAACACAGAAGAAAAACAACTGCCTGATCACATGGGTGAATGGGGATATAATTAGGGATATTGACTCAAAATTATCACCCTAGTGCAAATATCAATACTATGGAAATAGGTCTTGATCGATGACATGTCTAAAACCCAGTGGAATTGTGTGTCGGCTATGGGAGGGGGTGAGAGGAGGGGAGGGATAGAACATGAATCCTGTAACCATGGAAAAATGCCCTAAATTAATTAAATAAATAAAAGATAGTATTAAAAAAATCTGGAATAACATTTATTAAAAGACATGACTTAAGAGTTTTTCTTTCTTGTGTGGAATTAACAAAATAATATCCACATCCTTGGATTTTTTTCTTCATTCTCTGAAGATAACAGAACACATCTGAGCATACAAGAAATGCAAAAAAATTATGGAAACATGGCTTCTAGTGTTAGAGATAGGTATTATATTTATGTATTTTTAAATGATGGTATAAGTTTTTGATGTATATATGTATTGTAATATCACAGAAATAAATTTTTTGAATTTTTTATTTTGGACTTAATTTTTGTAGCCAATAAAATGCTTATTACAATCTGCCATTATTATTATCCTATAAATTAGTTTCAGTCTCTATTGCTTTATACCTGAGTCATGTAGCTGAAAAATGGAAATTGAGGATCACCAAATAGGTAAACAGAAAGCCCATATCTATAGGGAATCCTCCCTTAACCTGGACATTACACTGATAGCCTTCCATGACAGTGGCAATTTTTAAAAAAAATCATCTTTATGTAAGTAAATCT
This sequence comes from Gracilinanus agilis, assembly GCF_016433145.1. Classification (NCBI taxonomy): domain Eukaryota; kingdom Metazoa; phylum Chordata; class Mammalia; order Didelphimorphia; family Didelphidae; genus Gracilinanus; species Gracilinanus agilis. Next base: position 343,156,286 of record NC_058131.1, on the reverse strand, counting down.
GTCAGTTTGTATGTATGAAGATTTAAAAATGGCCCTCCACAGTTGAGACAAATATCCTTCTCTCCCCTTTTTTATATTTATATGGCTGGGACAGTATGATCCTTGGGGCAGGGTGGGAGGATATACTTTAATTTTTTAAAGTTTTTTAGTGGAAGCCTTATCATATATAAACTGTTATGTGTATTATATATTATAGTTTTATTCAAAGATATTTTCCCAATTACATGTAATAACAGTTTTCAACATATACTTCCCAAAATTACAAGATCCAAATTGTCTCCCTTCCATCCCTCCTCCCTCCTAACAATGATGAGCAATTTAGTCTGGGTTATACATGTATTATCATGCAAAACTTACTTCTATATTGGTAATTGTTATAAGAAAATACTCATAAAAACAAAACCCCCCAAATAAAAATCCAAATAAACTAAAGTGAAAAATAATGTGCTTTGATCTATATTTTGACTTCAACAGTTCTTTCTATGGAGGTGGATAGCATTCTTTGTCATAAGATCTTTAGAATTGTCCTGTATTATTGTATTACTGAGAGTTTGCTAGCAAAGTTTTTTGCAGTTGATCATCATACAGTATTACTGTTACTGTGTAACAGTGTTCTGAGTTCTGCTTATTTCCCTCTGCATCAGTTCATGTAGATCAGTGATTCCCAAAGTGGGCACCACCGCCCCCTGGTGGGTGCTGCAGTGATCAGGCGGGGGGTGATGGCCACAGGTGCATTTATCTTTCCTAGTAATTGCTATTAAAATTTTAAAAAAAATCAATTTCCAGGAGGTTAAGTAATATTTTTTCTAGAAAGGGGGGGTAGGCCAAAAAAAGTTTGGGAACCACTGATGTAGATCTTTCCAGCTTTTTCTGAAATCATCCTGTTTATCATTTCTTCCAGCACTATAGTATTCCATCACCACCATATGTCATAATTTGTTCAATCATTTCCTAGTTGATGGATGTCCCCTCAATTTCCAATTCTTGGCCACTGCAAAAAGAGCTCCTAAATATATTTTTGAATAAGTAAGTCCTTTTCATCTTTTTTTTTTATCTCTTTGGAATAAAGACCTAGTAGTGATATTGCTGGATCAAAGGGTACACACAATTTTATAGACCTTTGGGTATAGTTTCAAATTGCCTTCCAGAATGGTTGGATCATTTCACAATTCTACCAACAATGCATTAGGGTTCCAATTTTACTATATCCCCTCCAACATTTTATTGCTTGGCCAATCTGATAGGTGGTACCTCTGGGTTGTTTTAATTTGAATTTTTCTAATCCAGTGGATAAATCTTTTTCTATTAACTGAGTTCTATTTCTGGGTTCTCATTTTTGTTGCATTGATCAATTTTTCTAGTCTTCTCCTAGTAACTAGATAGGGTTTTTTGTTTTGTTTTGTTCTGATTTTCATACCATTTGAATTTTTTTTTTAAACCCTTGTACTTCGGTGTATTGTCTCATAGGTGGAAGATTGGTAAGGGTGGGCAATGGGGGTCAAGTGACTTGCCCAGGTTCACACAGCTGGGAAGTGGCTCAGGCCGGGTTTGAACCTAGGACCTCCTGTCTCTAGGCCTGACTCTCACTCCACTGAGCTACCCAGCTGCCCCCTACCATTTGAATTTTTTAATGAATTGTTTTGACACACAGTTACTTCTCAACAATACCACTCAGAAAGTGCATTTCCATAAAGGTTTATCAATTGTTAATAAGAAAATTTGACCTTTAATTATGATGTAGGGTGGGCAAGTGGTACAGTGGATTTGGTGCAGGCCCCAGAGTCAGGAAGACTCATCTTCCTGAGTTCAAATTTAGCCTTACTAGCTGACATTTTTACTAGAGGTGTGACCCTAGGCAATTCATTTAATCCTGTTTGCCTTCATTTCCTCACCTGTAAAATGAACTAGTGAAAGAAATGGTAAACCACTCTAATATCTTTGCCAAGAAAATCCCAAGTGGGGTCACAAAAAGTCTGACATTCCTAAAATGACTGAACAGTAACAACAACAATTTGATAATATTGTACTAATAGTGACTGTTGTATTTGACCAGTTTTGTTGCTTCTTAGTATTTATTGCAGAAGTTAATATGCATATTATTCTTTTGGCTCTGTTTTCTTCACCCTATATATGTAGTACTTATACAGGTTTTCTCGTGTTTCTCTGAATTAGTTGTATTTTTAATTCCTTACAATATAGTAATGATTCCATTACATTTTTATACCATAATTTGTTATCCATTCCTTTATTTCTGGATGCATATCTTGTTTCTAGCTTTTTATCACAAATAATATCAATGGGAATATGTACAAATATTTTTTCTTATTGTCAAAACCCTTCCCACAGATAGTCCCAATTATATAATTTCTGAGTCAAAGAGTATGAACTCACAGAGTTGTTGTTTTTGTCTAAATATGACATTCTAGTTCATTTTGGTATCTTGTATTGGGGCTCCCCCCACTCTTTTTCATCATTTCCTTGTTTGTTTTTCTTTTGTTTTGAAATGCTCTTTTTTTGCTGCTTTTTTTTCAATGCTGTCATTTCCCCATTATTCCCCCACAGAACCCTTCCTTGTGAAATATAGTTACGCAAAAAACAGCAGTAAAAAACTATTTTCTGCTAAGAATTGGGTTATGACTATCTTAATTCTATGAAGATAACCACTGGCATTTTGATTGTTGTACCATCTCCCTTTATCTTTCCTCAATATAAAATATAGGGTTATACCAACAGCGGGTGATGTTATTATTAACAGCTCTCTTAACTTTAAAACTGAGCAGCAAATAGTCCTGGTTTTAAAAATTGCTGAGATTTTGCCATGTGGACTATTTTCTATTTTGATGAATTAACTTCCAATAGTTGGGGGGTGGGGGGGGAGCAGGAGATATACAGATACACCAAATTGTACAAAGGCCACTTTCATACTGATAGACTTACATTCCAAGATCTCACTGATGAAGGTGTGTTTTAAGTAGAAAAAGCAATAGGACTTGAAGTTAGGAGAACTGATGTTGAACCATAGTCATTTAGTTCTCCGATAGGTTTAAAAAAACTTTTTTAAAGGTAACTGATCTTTAAGGTGTTACATATGTACATATGTATAGATACACACATACAACATATTTTACATATATATTAAAAATAGTCTACATAAATACATATTATGCTTTAACAAAATATAGGAATCCTTTCCACATTGTGACTTTGCCCATCATGGTTTTGACTTATTATGGGTCAGCATAAGAAATTAAATGGGAATTTTGGGGAAATTTAATGGAAGCCGCAGTTGACATGTTAAGGCCAGCACAGGCCAATGAAAAAAAATTTACAAATTCAGAAATACATAAAATACTGTATAGCATTGTATAATATCAACTTTTTTCTTTTAAAACCATAAATACATATAATTTATTTTTTAAACTTAAAATAAAGTCAAAGTCTGTGAAAAGAATATTAAAGTAAAAAAAATTTTTGTGGATTTTCCAGATCTCAGGGGTGCCACTCCCCTAACTCCTGCAATGTGGAAGGGACATCTATATTTAGACCAATGGGGGCTAAGTGACTTGTTAAGAATCATACAGCTTGGAAGTGTCCGGTGTCACATTTTCAAATGGATTTACCCAGGACCTCCAGTCTCAAGGCCTGGTTCTCCATCCACTTAACCTCTCTACTAGCCCCCTTAAGATCTGTAATTTAAACCTGGTCAATTATCTTATCCTAGTTATGCAATTATGTGTATGTAAGAAGCTTCTAATATAATACAAGTATGTAATGAAGTATGATTTAACTTTTTTTGTTGTCAAACATGCCAGACTGTGGATTTAAATTAGTGTTATCTTCAAAGTCTCAATTTCAAATGAAATTAAAACATTTTTATGATACCTTTCAATTTCCTTCATGACCTTTGGCATGTTCTTTAAAATATTCTCAATGCCAGTACATCTTCATTTTTTTTAAAATACATATTTTGTTTTGGAATCAACCAAAAATCATTTAGAGCTAAGTCTTATGAATAATGTCCAAGTCTCCCCCAGTCTTTAAAAAAACCCTACCAGTCCCTCAAGACTTCACCTCATAATTTTTCTTCATTTCAAAATAAACTTCTAGAGGAAAAAACTGTACTTGTTGCCTCATCTTCTCTTATTATTTTTCAGTTCTTTGCAGCCTGTGCTTTTGAACTCATTGATTGAAACTATACTCTCCGAAGATAGTAATGATCTCTTAAATTGCCAGTTCTGATTTCAGTCTAGATGTTCCAAAGGCATTTCAAAATCACCATGTCCAAAACTCAATTTATTATCTTTCCTAAAAAAGTCCACCCCTTTTCTGAACTCTTATTTGTGTCAAAGGTATTATCATACGTCCATTTATCTAGGATTGCTAACTCAGTAGTATTACATTCCACATTTATAATCATCAACAAAACTTGAAGTTTCTACCTCCACATCATCTCTTCTATCCCTCTTCTGTTTAGGTCAGGGGTCGGCCACGTGTGGCTCTCGAGCCATATCTGGCTCTTTTGAGGGCCAGATATGGCTCTTTCTGCAGGAGCCATAAAGTCAATTTTTTTTTCAGGCGCTGTTACAGGAGCTCGTACTGTTACAGGAGTGCACACTGTGAGCACCGTACGGCTCTCACGAAATTACATTTTTAAAAATGTGGCGTTTATGGCTCTCACAGCCAAAAAGGTTGCCAACCCCTGGTTTAGGTGGTCAGCAGTTTAGTTCAGGCCCTCATATCTTTTTGCCTGATGCACTGCAGTAGACTCCCAGTTCATCTCCTTGCCTCATCGTTTCCCTTTCCAGTCCATCCAAACAGAAAATACTAGGTATGCTTTCCTAACCCTGGATGGCATTTCTTAAGCGTGTCTCTTAGTTTGAGGAGTAAAAGAGAACTGAACGTGGATAAAATATTCTGAAGAGGTAAAAAGATTGGTTCCTGCTCAGGCTTTATTGTCTTATTCCCCCAAGATCTCCCTTCTTTATTTCCTTCTCCAAAAATATGAAGTATAAAAGCACATTACATATGTAGTGCTGTATGCTATGCCTTTAGAGATTTTCCAAAAGCACAGGTCTGGTCTACTTGATAAATTTAAGTGTCTTCTTATTTTCTACAGATTAACCTATTATCTCTCATTGTCTTTTAAAGCCCTCATAACCTGACTCCAACCCACCTTTCTAGCCCAATAATCCTTTTATGCCTTTCTCCCTTCCTCATGTTCTAGCTAAACTGTTTCTCACACAGAACATTCCATTTCCTGTCTCCATGCCTTGTCACTAGCCATTCTTCACATTGGTAATGCACTCTTTTGTCACCTCTTCTTAGAGTAACTACTTTCTCCAGTTCATCTCCCATTGTTTGGAGAAAACCTTTCCCAATCTGCCTTTGCTGTTCATTTCTTCTTTCTGCTTACTTCAATATGTATGTCTTATCTTACCCAATATAATATAAGCTCCTGGGAGTCAGGGACCCTTTTATTTTTGTGTTTGTATTCCAGCCACTTAGCATGGCTCCCTCATTTATTGTGGGTACTTGATAAATGCTTATTAATTGATGGATTATTGAAGCTAAGTAATGTTCTTTCTAGTCAGAAATGTGCTATAATTTTAAAATAGCAAAATTAATTTTGTTTACCTTGTTTTCAGTTTATAACTATATTGCTATGCTCTGCATCTTTCATATTTGGACAAGGAAATAAAGAGAATTTCATAGAGAATAACATAATAGAGCCTAAATGGAATCCAGTCATTTTCCCTCTTCCTGATAATATATCGACATTTATTTCTTTTTTTCCTACAAATTAATATAAGAGATAAGCATAAGAAATGCCATACCTGGGTTAGGACAACATGGCCTAGGAAAAGTGTTTGACATTGGTGCCAAAGTCATTCTGGTGGAAGAAAATGGTAGGTGCCCTTCAGAAGAATATGACTTGGGGGCAGCTGGGTAGCTCAGTGGATTGAGAGCCAGGCCTAGAGACAGGAGGTCCTAGGTTCAAATCCGGCCTCAGACACTTCCCAGCTGTGTGACCCTGGGCAAGTCACTTGACCCCCATTGCCTACCCTTACCAATCTTCCACCTATAAGTCAATACACAGAAGTTAAGGGTTTACAATTTAAAAAAAAAATAGAAGAAGAATATGACTTATGATATTTTGTGTCTATACCTACCAGAACCCACAAAACCTCAGGTTTTGCTGGTTTTAACTTGTCACTTGTAAAATTTGCTAGCAGGAACTCTCTATGCATTTGAGCTTATAATAGATCTTTAAGTACTTGAGGGATTAATCTTTTCTTTTTGTCTTATATCCAGCAGTTGTCAAATTTAAAAGTTCTGAGTCGCTCCCCAATGTCTGATGCCTCTGTCACTTGTGAGTACAAGTCTCAGTCTTCATTTGTTAGCAGCCCTGATCAAGAAGAGAAAATTACAGATTTGGCCAGTCACTGTATCATTGAGAAGGACCTCTATTCAGCTGAAGAAGTTGATAACCTTTTTCCCAGGAAAATGACATCCCATAATGGGATGGAGGACAGTGGAGGCGGAGGCACTGGGGTAAAGAAGAAACGGAAGAAAAAGGATCCTAGTGAACAAGAGGCTATGGAGAAAGGAGTCAAGGATAAGGAACCTAAACCAAAGAGGAAGAGAGAACCTAAAGAACCAAAAGAACCCAGGAAGGCCAAAGAGCCTAAAAAACAGAAAGAGCCGAAACAAAAGGAGGCTGTTAAGAAATCTAGGAAACCGAGAGAGCCCAAAATGTCCAAGGATCCTAAAGAAAAAAGGGGCAGCACAGATTCTGCACAGAAAATGAAAACCAAGAAGGCCAGGTTGGCATCTTCCTTTCTAGTAATTATTATTCTTTATCTTTTTCTCCAGTGAGTCTGGAAATGTAAACTGTGGCTTACTTTGGCATATGAGGATTGCATGTAAGTTGAATAAAATGAAAAGAAGTTGAAGTATCTTTGGCTTTAATTTTAAGAATCTGACCCAGGAATACTTTTGTCTTCCAAATAGACCAGTAAATCTTGAAAAGACTTTTGCCTATGATAAATATAAGCAAAGCTTTTCTATTTTGATGAAAAACTAAAATCTTATTAATATCCTTTTGGCCTTGGGACCATAATAATCTGTTTGTTTGGTTTTGGGGTTTTTTTTTTTGGCTAGACTTTAATATACATTTTCTTAACCACTTCCCAGCCTGTGTATCATTTTGAGTAAGCAGTCTTATCATCTATGTGCATATTTGGTATTAGTTTTAAAAACTGACCAAGAGACTTAATTCATTATGTCATAAAGTTTAACTCTTAATTTTTCCTTGTAGCAAAGAGCAAGGACCAACTCCAGTAGAGAAAAGGAAGAAAGGAAAAAGGAAAAATGATATATCAGTTGAAAGCTTAGAGCTGGATCAAGGCCTACTGAGTCCATCTCTGCGGAACACAGAGGAATCCACTGAGTCTGCTGACAGCCAGGTATAGCTATGTCTGGGAACTACTTTGGATGATAGCTTCTCAGTGGAATCTACCTTATTGCCATTTTTTTTGCTCATTTATTCCTACTTCTGGTTTATTTCTATGAATCTTGCAAGAGTCCTAGGTCTTGGTCAGAGGTTCAGGAAGTGGTGAATAGGCCTTTTCTCAGTGCCCTTTTAATGTTCTTTGTAGAGGGAGTTATGTCCGTCTAAGAATTTTGAAGTTCAGATTACTATCACTGTAAAATCTGAATGCTTTAAAATGTTCAGCTAGGCATATGAGTGTGCTCTTTATTCCATAACAGTTGAGAAGTTCACCAAAACCATTTTAATTGCCCACTAAAAACAGTTTCCTGGTGAATATTTCTCTAGGTAGGACTTTCCCCACCTTATAGATTGAGTTATCTTTTTTTCCCCTCTGGTTCAACAAACTTTGATCAATCTTAGAGTACTGTGGTGGGGCCTGGGGTTACAAAGATAAAAACAAAAAACAGCTACCTGGAACTTAATCTTCAGTTTGTTCTGAAAATCCTGTAAGTGCTAAATTTCTCAAAGTGCCTCTATTGCTTGACTATTCTGTTTTTAATGGACCAGCTAATCATGCAATCTCAGTCTTTTGTGGACTTTTCCTAAATCTCAAAGTCTCTGAGACTATGTAGCTCATAGAAGCATAGAATCATAGATATATAGCCATAAGGGGTACCTTCAAGAGCAGGATTAAGTCAACATCTGAGGATAGTCAGTATTCTTGCATGCTGAATAAAAGCATGCTGGTAAATAAAAAGGTGCATAGATTTTTTTTAGCTACAATAATGGTTTCATAATTTGTGTATCAGATGAGAAATAAGAAAATGGCAAACATTTTAGGGTTAGCAAATAGGCAAGGCAAGACTAAGTAAGTAGAACTGTGAATATGTGAGGTTGGTAGAGGTCAGTGGGGCTTAAGATCCATAAGACTAGTAATTTCCATGAATCTAAAAGGTCATACATAGCATGACAGAATAATGAGAATGGTTTTCAGATGTAGCTTTGAGAGTTCTTAAAATTACTTTATAGTTGTCTTGCTTGGAAGTACCCTGAAATGACTCAGTGGATAAAGAGCTAGAGAATCAGGCCTAGAGATGGGAGGTCCTGAGTTCAAATCTGGCCTCAGACATTCTAGCTATGTGACCCTAGACAAGTCATTTAATCTCAATTTCTTAGCCTTTAACTCTCTTCTGCCTTAGAACCAGTACTAAGAATCAATTTTAAGACAGAAAGTAAGGGTTAAAAAAGTAACCTGAACCTATAGTAGGAAAGTTTTCATAGAGGTTTAGAGATAACACAAAGGACGTGATAGGGTGCATGTAGCTTTTGATTCCAGTCCGATTCTGTACTCATTAGACAGTAAGGAATTCTTTGACCAAGTGTGAAAACATCAATTTGGTGAAGTCTGAGTTTCATGTATGGGGTTTTCCTAGGGAAGAGTCCACAAACACCTGGATAGATGCTGGTAAAACTTGTTAGACTGTTTTGTGCCATTCTGAATAAAAGAAATGGAACTTCCCTCCTAAATCTTGTGCACCTCAAATCTCTGACATTTGCTTTTGGCAGAAGGAACTCTTCTGATTAGGTTTGTTTGTTCTGCAGAAACGGCGTTCAGGACGACAAGTGAAGAGAAGAAAGTATAATGAAGACTTGGACTTCAAAGTGGTGGATGATGATGGGGAAACAATTGCAGTTCTGGGGGCTGGTCGCACCTCAGCACTCTCCGCTTCCACATTGGCCTGGCAAGCAGAGGTATTGTCACCAGAAATAAGACTTGACTAAATAGGGGATCTCACTTCCAGGTTTCTTTCTCTCAGTTCTGTTTTTATAACTGCCCCTTGAGAGAGGAAAACCACTATGTTCTCAAACAGCCTATTCCACTTTCCTATAGCTCTTGATAGAGTCTTATACATTACTTTGCGTGGGATTAGGACCTGGATATTTGCGATGTTAGTGATCACCCTTTTAGCTACCTCTTTAGAATCCCTAAAATACAAGCTGCTACTCTGTTAAGAGAGGCTCATTTTATCTAGCATATTGTGAATTACTATTTCCATTACAATTATTCCTGACAAATCTTTCCACCTACCATTTGAACTTACTACTGTATAGATCGGACTGTCTACAGCCTTAAATAGTTCATCATTTCCCACAATAACATTTTGGCATGTTTAGAGGAGCCTGTTAGATTATAATTTATTAATGTCCTTGTTTTAGAAGAATAAGATAAAAACTTTACCAAGCTTCAAACCTAGAATTTAGAGCCAATAGGAACTTTAGTCATCATCTGGTCCAATCTCTTCATTTTAGAGATAATTTCCTATGTCTCAGTTTCCTTAAGTGACTTTTCTCAAGGTCAAACCTGTTTTCTTACTCCAAGACCAGTGTTGTATATTTTTGTCCCCTTTAATAACTTATTTATGCTTTTTTTTTTATTACAGGAGACTTAGTTAGTATTTATTCATATTTTATCTTACTCTTGCTCTCTCATATTAATTTCAGAGATAAACCCATTGATTGGCCTTGTCTTTATCCAGGCTCTATGTCTCCCCTCTTGCCTGTAAATGTGATTTACATTTAATTAATCACTTTGATTGAGATTGATATTCTGTGTTTTCAGTTCCTTGTTGGCAGGTATTTGGGGATGAACATTTGAGTCTTAGAGATAATTATTAACTATAAAACTAAATGCTTGGGAAATATGGCATAATGTATCTAGACTTCCCTAAATACATCCTTTATTACTCTGTCCACTGGCCTGAGGTCAAGTTTTAGGTGTTGTTTTAACTAAGTTATATCAAAAGCAGCCATCACTCATATGCTTTTGATAACTATAATACTTTTTCCTGAGCTTGTGTTTCCTTGCCTTTTTTCATTACAATTCATTCTAGTATATAGCTTTGGCTTCTTCTGCTTCTGAAATATTAATGCATTTTTCTATACTATGCGTAGGAATTTAATAAAACAAATATTTCATTATGAAATCCAAATATATTTTTAATTCATCCTGTCCTCATATGCTTGGGTGATAAACATTGGTCTATGTGTGTTTAACTCATTGCTGTCTTCTCATTGAGTTCCTTTTTTTTTTTTAAATAAATCCTTCCCTTCTGACTTAGGATAAATACTGTGGTGCATTGATTCCAAGGCAGAAAAGTGGCAAGGGCTGGGTAATGCGGGTTAAGTGACTTACCCCCAGGGTCACACAGTAGGAATTGTCTGAAGTCATATTTGAACCCAAGACCTTCTATCTCTAGGCCTGGTTCTTAACCACTGAACCACTCAGATGCCCCACCCCCATCTTTTAGTTCTAAGCTTTTAGAGGGCAGGTTATAGTGACACTTAGAATTCATTTTGGAATTCAAATTCAACAATTTTGAAGCTGTTTTAAGCATGTTCTGTATGCAAGGCTCTGTACTAAATCCTGAAGTTACAAAGACAAAAACAAATCCTAGGCCTCAGTTCCAAAGTAGCACTTGCTTCCATATCAGGTACATAAAAATTACTTAATATTGGCTGACTTTTGTAAGCACCCTTATTGGACTGCTGTTCATGTATATCTTATGCTATCTTATTCCTCTAAGCCTTTTTGCATCCTTTTTCCAGTAATAAGTACTTAATCTATAATATTCAGGAAATCAAATGCTATATGTCTAGAATGACATTTCAAGCAATTGCTTGGAGTCATTACAGTTAAAAAAATAGATGAAATAAAGATAGTGATGTGTGGATTATGAATATTTCTGAGAGTAACAGTAGAATAACAAATGTTAGGTGTCATTGTAATAATCATTCTTTTACTTTCAGTGGTAAAGTCATGGGCATAAATGAGTTAATCCTGCATCTAGGATTCACTAGTAACTTAAAATTTCTACTAAAAAATGGTGACAGAATAAAATGCTAGAAAGAATATAGCAAAAAGAAGAGCTGTCCATATGTAATGCAATTTCTTTAGGTTTGTCACCTCTATTACCAATCAAATACTCATAAACATTTTGTAGAGCTAGGTTGTAAGTGGATAGCAATTTAGGAGTCAAGATATGTATCAAGGAAAGAAAAAAGTGAAGTAATTTTTAATAGAGATTTGAAATGATAAGGAAATTTAGAGTGAGTACTACATAAGCTATCACAGGAAGGCATGCAGAAGGGAGGCTCCTATTCTTTTAGTAGTAGAAAAGAGTGTGCAGTAGTGATATATGGAGATGTTGTTGATTAATTGAAAATTTTAGTAAGGTGGGGAGTAGAAACATAATTTGTTAAATTGGCCAAATAAGTCTAAAAATAATTATAAAAACAGGGATAAAGAAGTTGACTCTTAGGTATTTAGGTGTCTTATAGGAATATTGGGTGGCAACATTTAGAGTAGAAAGAACACTTAGTTTTCTAGTTAATAGGGTTATATGGAAAGCCTTTAGAGGACCCCAATTCTCACTCATGTACTCCAGCAAAAATTTTCAAATGACACAGTACCAATTGAATAATGATTAAAAATTCAAAGCGAAACAGTAGTAAGCCCTCTCATCTAGCCTGCACAACAGGGAAGCTAAAAAACAGTGAAAAGAATTATGAACTATTAAAAATCATATGAAAGATGTTCCAAAGCATTAATAACAAAAGGAATGCAAATCAAAGCAACCTTGCAATTCCCTTATATCCAGCAAAGTGGCAAAGATGACAAAAGATGGGACTAGTTAATGTTGAGAAGTTATAGAAACATGGGCATTGTTGGTAGAGGTGTGAATACTCAGCAATTGAGGAATGTCTAAATAAATTTTGGTATATGAATGTAACAGAATATTACTGGATTATAAGAAATGATAAATATAATGAAGCATGGAAAAATCTTCATTAACTACTGGAGAGGGAACTAAGCGGAGCCAAGAAAACAGAAGGCACAATGATGACCACGACAATTAAATAGAAAGTACAAGAAGCACAAAACAGTTGAAAATAAAAATTGCAAAGAACAAACTTGGCTCTAAAAAATATGAGAAGACATCTTCCCCACTTCCTCAGGTTTGGAATGTTTATATTGTTAGGCTTCTCTAAATGTGTTTATAGGTTTTGAAGATTTTTTTCACTTTTTCTGTTTTAAAAAATTCTTTATTGTAAAGAATAATATCCTAACGCCCCCATTTAATATCTGAACTGTCAGTGACTCATTTTCTTTATTTAAGCCTCTAAGAAACCCTACTTCTTTTTCTGGGTTTGGCTTACTCCAACCTGCTCTCACAGTAGCAGACCTAAGTTCTCAGAAATAGACCACTAAAACACAATTACATTTAGACTTTCTCAGGATCTTCTGGGTAAATATACTTCCCTTGGGGTAATGCACTTTGTCCTAGGACAAATACACTTCTCTTACCACACTTATCACCAGGGTGCTTTCTAACACAACTAGCCAATCAAAGTAGTGACTTGAATTTAGAAATTCTGTTGGCTAATGAAGACTTTTGGGTTCAAAAGATAATACATTTATTTAATAGTAAGAGAAAAGACATATTATAAATGTTCAGTCATTTTTTAATCATGTCTGACTCTTTGTGACCCCATTTGGCACAGACACTGGAGTGATTCGCCATTTCCTTCTCCAGATCATTTTACAGATGAAGAAACTGAGGCAAACAGAATGACACAACTTGCCCAGAGTTACAGAACTAGTGTCTGGGGCCAGATTTGAACTCAGAAAGATGAGTCTTCCTGACTCCAGGGCCAACACTATCAACTGTGGCATCTAACTGCCCCAATATTACAGATACTAATATATTAAGACAAGTACATAAATAATGAAATATTATCACAATAGTCAAATAAACCTGGATTATACTCTTAATACCAGTTTACTCCTGAAAGCTTTAGTAAAGAGTAGGTACAAATTTAGCATATAATTGCTTGTGAGAGTTACCAACTCATGGGCTTCAGGTAACACAGTTCATGACTCTGAAATAAGAAATGTTAGAACAAGTTCAAAATATTTTAGAAATAGAATTAAAAGTAAGGTATTTACTGGAAACAGGGAAGAGGGGAGAATTTAAGTCACTAAAGAATGAGTCACTAAAAACACAGATAAGCAAAAAACCTGGATAATACATTTTAAGAAATAATAAATGAAAACTGCCCAGAGATATTAGAAACAGAGGGCAAAATGAAAATAGAAAGGAATCGCCATCACCTCCTGAAAGAAACTCCCCAAAATGTCAGTCAAAAGTGCTTCTTAGTGAAATAAAAATTATTCCAAGTAGACCTAAAGAGTTCTAATACCAAAAGCTCAGGATCTCAGAAAACTTGGCAGCAGTTAAGTATGAAACTAAGAAAACATTGCAGTGTGACACTCCAGAAAGCAAAAGATAAAAGCTAGCAAACAAGAATAGTCTTGCAAGACAGTATAATCCAATTGAGTTAGGGATTAGTGAAAGAGTAGATATGGTCTTTTAATGTAGTATAGTACTTAGTTTTATTTAACCTTTACCTTTTAACTTAGAATAGATACTGAATATCTATTCCAAGGCAGAAGAATGGCGAAGTCTAGGCAATTGGGGTTCAGTCATATAGCTTGAAAGTGTCATAGGTCCCATTTGAACCCGGGACCTCCTTTCTCCAGGCCTGGCTCTATTCACTGAGCCACCTAATTGCCCCTGGAGAATATTACTTTTAAGCATTCCTGATTTAAAAAAAAAAAAGGACCAGAACTAAGTTGAAAATTTTAAATACTAACACTGAAGTCAGGAGAAAACCCAGAAAGGTAAAGACATTTGATTATTTAGAATAGGCTAAATAATAATGATTTCTAAAGGAATGTTATTGTCTTTAAATGTTACAGAGGAAGCCAAATATGAAAAGTAAAGAGTGGGGGGAGGGGATTCCATTTTGATAGGAAAAAAAAACAAAAAATAATAGGGAATGGAATACTTCAGGGACAATTTGAGGTGTGGGACATTGTTTCTCAAATGTGGAAGGAATAGGAATACTGAGTCTTGTCAGAAAGATGTCATAGTTGAACATACAAACTTGCACAAAAAGGTCAGTGTAGAAAAACATTTACCTCTACAAGGAAACCAAAGTGAGACTAGGAAAAGGGCTTTAAGAGGGACTGGATAGAATAGAGCATTGACAAGTAAAACAAAGATAAATTTCAGAAGGGCAATTAAAAGAAACCAAATATAAGAACCAGTGAGCTGAATCTGGATGAAAAGAAGGGAGATGGGGCAGTTTATTAGAAGAAAATCACTTGTATAAATAACTAGTGTTGATCACTTTCCTTCTCTCACCTCCTTTATGAGGAAAAGTTGTGAGAGGTGAGAGGGCAGTAGGGGTCAATGATGAAGGGAAATGCATACTTTTGTAAAGACAGTGTATAGAGTAGATTCAACCATAAAAAACCAGAAAAACTTTTCAGAATGGATTAGAAAACACAATTCAACAAAATGTTTACAAGAAATATAATTGAAATATAAAGATTCATAGAGTTAAAATAATGACCAAAACCATTTTTATTTTGCTTCAAGCAAACCCTGAAAAACAGAAGTGAAGATAAAGGCAACAGTAAAAATAGACATAAGATAAAGTAACTACATTTATGGGAAACTGTATTATGTTTAAAGGAACCATAAATAATAAAATAATGTCAGTTATTGATATTTAGGCACAAAGGGAGAAATACAATCTCAGGGAAAAATAGACAACAAAACTAAAAGTAAGGACCTTGTGGGTTCCTTTCAGACAATCTAACAAAAAAGATAAAGAAACAAGGTAAGGGCTTGAATAGAATTTTAATGAAGTTAGAAATAATAGGTATAATATAATAAATGGAAACAAGTAAATAGAAATATTTCTCTACTATCTATGGCACCTTTACAAAAATTAGCCATGTGATAGAGCATATAAACCTCATGAATGCCAAAACAAATGTTAAATACATATGCTCACCACAATTCAGTATAAGTTATAGTTAATAAAGCATCTTTAAATAAATTATTTCAATTTAAATGGAGATTAAATAACAATCCTAAAGAATTGTTAGATGAAAAAACAAATTGTAGAAGTAATAAATAATTTCATCGAAAAATTTGAGGCATCAAAACTTTTAGAATGCAGGCTAAGAAGTCCTGATAAGAAAATTTATGTCTATTAAAACTTTAATCAACAAAAAAGAGAAAGATTAGATCAATGTATATATAAAGCATTCATCTAAAAAAAAGTGAAAAAGCATCAAGTCAGAACTCAACCCCAAAACAGAAATTCTGAAAATCAAAGGAGAGAATAACAATATTTAAAACAAAGAAGACATTGAAATGATAGGTAAAACTATAAGCTAATTTAAAAGACAGGGGAAAAATCCTAATGAAAAAGAAAAACTTAGCTAACTTAGTTTTTTAAAAAGAGAGGCAAAATTTAATGTCAACACCAAAAATTAAAGTGAAGAATTCCTAATAAAAGGCAGTAAAGGAAATCATTATGAACTCTTTTGCCCAATTATACATACCAACAAAACTGATATGAAACAGAGGAATATTAAAACATGTAGATTAATAGAATAAGAAATCAAGATTTTAAATAACAGTCTTAGAAAACTACCAAACCATAAATAAACTCCAAAAAGAGGAGAGAAAAACCAAAACTTAATGATTTGCTAAATCCTATCAGATATTCTAAAAAACCAGTTCATTCTGGTATTACATAAATGATTGGCAAAAATGAGAGGAAAAGGCAGTTTGTCAGATTCCTTCAATGATCATAAATATGATTTGATTCCTAAACCAAGAAATTACAAATCAGAGAAAACTAGACATATCTATAACGAATGTTAATGCTAAATATTAAAGTTCTAATTTCTATGTTACACATATGTAATTTATATTAGAAATAAAATCCACAAGTTATAACCATCTGAGATTTATGCCAGCAATTAATGTTGATTCAATTTTAGGAAAACTATATATTATAGACCATATTAGTAAAAGTTTTGAAAAATCATGTGATTAGCTCAACAGTTTCAAAACAGTTATTTCAACAGGCGAAAAGAAAAACTTTTGATAAAATAAAACACCATTTTCTGTTTAAAAAAACATAAACATACATTAAAAGGCATAGGAATATGTTGGTCTTTTTCTTCGTATGGTGAATAGTATCAGTCTAAAATTAAGAGCCAGTATTATTCCAATAAGATCGGGAGTAAAACAGTGCTATCCATGATCAAATCAACACTTCTATTTATGTAATTCTAGAAATGCTAGCTTTAGATATAAGAAAAAGAAATTAAAGTAATAAAGTTAGAGAGAGAGGGAATAAGATTTTCTCTGTTGCAGATGACATATTTTACTTAGGGAACACTGGAAACAAAACAATTAATTGAAATAATTACTGGTAAAATAGTGGTATCTGAAAATATGCCCACTTAAATAATAAGACCTTTCTGCAGTATTACCAACCAAACCTATCAAGAAGGAATAGAAATAGAAATTTCATTTAAATAACTACCAAAAAAATGTAAACATTTGGGACTCCGAAAGTGTTTTCTAGAAATTAGATGTAATAGAAATAGAGTTAAATATTAAAGATATATTAATTACCTATGACCAGCTTGTGCCAATATAATGAAAATGATACTTTGTAAATTAATTTACTATTATCATACCATTTACTACCATACCAAACTACCAAAGTATTATTTTATGTAATGTTTAAAAAAGGAAATAGCAAAATTAATCTAGAGGAAGAAAATATTGAGAATCTCAAGGAAAAAAATAGTAGAAAGGAAAGGGATTAATTCTATAGCCAGATCTCAAACAATACCATGAAGCAGTAATCATAAAATCTATTTAGTACTAGTTAAAAAAATAGAAAAGTTGATCAGAGGAACAGATTAGGCATTCACCCATCATACAGAAGCGAAGAGTAACTTAGGGTCCAGTTCATCCAAGACTTCCTCTTGGAGTAAAAAGTTCTCTGTTCAGCAAAAACTTCTGGACAAACTAGAAAGCATCCTCTTAGAAATGAGTTTTGGATCAAGAGCTCACATATGCAAATGGATATTTGCTCCAAGTAGATATATAGCATAGATAGTTTAAAAATCATATAAGTTTTGAGGAACAAGAAGGAAGTTATCTTTTGTAATTGGATATTGAATGAACTGACCAGAAAAGAGCATATCAAAGGAGATAAAATAGACCATTTTCTTTTTGTCTCTGCATGTATTCTTTGACCTTATAATACTTTTGCTAGGTATAAACTTCAAAAAGTTCAAAGAAAGAACCCATATGTACAAAAATATTCATAAGCAGCATTTTTTTGTTTTAATAAAGGATAACTGGAAATCAATGGGGTTTCTATCAGTAGAGAAATGGCTAACCATGGTAGACTATGAATGTAATAGAATACTATTGTGCAGTAAGAAATGAATGATTCAGAGAAACCTGGGAAGACTTGTATAACTGTTGAATATTGAAATGAGCAGAACCAGGAGAATAATTTATACAGTGACTAAAGCATTATAAAGAAAAGCAACTTTGAAAGACTTAATAATTCTGACTATTAAAATTCTGACTAGTCACAATTCCAAAGGACCAGAAATGAAGAATATTCACTACTTCTTGAGAGGTGTTAGAGTTGTCAAATAAGGTAAATTACTGATGATAAACTATTTACTTGAAAAGGCTATAAGCCAAGACTAAAGTGGAAGGACAGTTGGTGTACAATTTTCCTGTTCCCAGCATGTATCACTTCTCTGCCACATGTGTGAATTTTGGCCTGATGATCAACACAAAGGAAAGAGAGGCTCTCCACCAGCCAGTGCCACATCAGCCTTATATGGAACCATCAGTTACAGCAAATGGAGAAATTTTGAATGCTATCAATAAGTTTACTTACCTTGGCAGTGTCCTTTCCAAGGATGTCTACATAGATGATGAGATTGATACACAATTTGCTAGAACTAGCTTGTCATTTAGGAGGCTTTGAAGAAGCCTCCCAAAAGAAGCTGTGGGAAGGAAGAGGTATTAAGCTGCCTGTCAAACTGAAGGCCTACTAAGCCATTGTGCTGACTTCATTGTTATGTGCAAGTGAAATCTGTACAGTATACCAGCACCCTGCCAGGAAATAGAATCATTTCCATTTGAATTGTCTTAGGAAGATTCGGAAGATCACCTGACAAGATGAGGTACCAGACACTAAAGTCCTTTCTCAAACTGGATTGCCAAACATTCAGACTCTGTTGCAACTTAAGATGGCCTTTCCATGTTTTTCAAATGCCAAATGTATGTTTTCCCAAAAGACTTTTCCAGAGAATTCACACAAGGCAAGAGTTCACACAGAGTTCAGTAGAAGCATTGTTTGGACACTCAAGGTCTCTCAGTAGAACTTTCATATTAAGTGAGATGAAAGACAATAGCATAATACCATACTGCCTGGCATGTCCACATCAAAAAAAAAAAAAAAAGTGCTATTCTCTTTAAGCAAAGCAGAATTGCAATAGCTCAAAAGAAACATAAGATGCACACATGTAAGGACATCTACATCCTAAATTGCTTATACTAGCTATTTGCCCAACCTGTGGTAGACTTTGTGAGTTCATGGTGGTCTACTCGGCCACAGTGAGTCCACTGCACATTGACCCTTAAATAGTGATGCCATTTCGGTCCTCTTTGAGTACAAAGGACAACCACCACCACCCGAATGAGGAATAATTTTGAACATGACTAATGTGCAAATTTGTTTGCTTTACATCTTATTTGTAACAAGTGATGAGGTTTTTATTCTTTTGTGCAGGAAGGGATTGTGGGGAAGCAAGGAGCTAAGTATAGTGATGCCAACAAAAAGGAAGAAAAGAATCATTGAAACTTTTAAAAGAAGGCACACAATAAAACAAAAGGTTCAGAGGGAAAGAATCAGGGCATCATTGAAAGTAATATACTGAGTCTATTAAATATAGACTTTAAAAAGGAAACTATCTTCACCTTATGCATAGTCACAGTTTCTTACATCCAATTTCTAACAGAAAAAGAAGATTTTTGGAATCTGTTAGGAGTGGTTTCATGTCCCAGGGCTACTACCTACTATTTCCTGTTTGGTAATGAACGGACCACATAACCACTCCGGCCTTCCTTTTATTTGACTGTAAAATGGGGTTTATATTACCTATCTCATGGGATTACTATGAGGAAAACTCTTTTTAAGTTATAAGGTGCTAGAGTATATAAATATGAGCTGTAGCTCATGTTTTTAGAGTACTCTGCTCCCATTAGTACCACAGAAGTTTTCTAACATTTTGTATTATTAACTAGGATTTTTTTTCCCTTTATGGTGGTCCCTTGTATTGTCTGTTCTCCTTTGGGTTCCATCATCTTCTTATGCAGTACTAAAATTCCTCCACTGTAATCATAAACATCTGTCATAAAAGGTTATTTCATAATAGTCGTTCACACTATGTGGTAATGGTTACTGAGACCAGAAAACTTGTGGATCAAATAGTTTCAGTTATGGTACTTCTTATAAATTCTTCTTTGGTATCAATGTAATAATTACCATTATTTTAACCCTTATCTTTAGGAACCTCCAGAAGATGATGCTAATATCATTGAGAAGATTCTGGCATCCAAGATGGTGCAGAAGGAGGTCAGTTGTTTATGAACTGTAATTTTCATCTTATTTGGCCACCTGAAAATGTGCACAAATTTGAGGGTGATGGGGAGGGAGGTGGTAGAGAGGAGAAATTGAGAGAAGGAAGTAAATTTTATTTTTTTAAGCCTGAATGCCAGAGGTAATTTATTGAACTATCATAAGAAAAATATAAATGGAGACATACTTTATTTAATATTAGGCACAAGGGTATCTACTTAGGTCTACATTAGTTAATTCATTGGAACAATGGGAAGTCAGCCGTATGGCATTACGGTCAGGGTTTATAGAATTGGATTGGGCTTGGAGTCATGGCTTATATGATACTATTGGAAAATAATATTGATTGGGCCATTGTTATATGGGATGTTGCTATACAAGTATTCCCTTTTACTCAAGGTTTATCATAAACATCTGTTCTAGCTGTATGGTCAGAGGAATAAGATGAAACCAGTCCTAGCTTAAACCTTGCAAGATCACAGAAATACAGGGCCTCAATTCATGTGTTTTTAGGTGTGTTTTACTTATGTGAAATTTGATCTTTAGTTGTCAGCAAGAAGTAAAAGTAAAAGGACTGTGAAAGTGAAACTTTTCATAAGTAATCCTTGACAGAAATGTATGTATTTTCCTTTGGCACATGAGTTACTTATGCAGTGTAAGACCTTCCATAGGGACAGAACTGATGATTTGCTTGTTGGCTACAGGTTCACCCTGGGGAACTTCCATTTGACATGGAGCTATTCTACGTCAAGTACAGGAACTTGTATGTATTCACTTTTTTATAGTTTTTAATTTTTTCCATTGCATTTCTTTCACATTAAAAAGTAATGCTTTCCCCCATTTTTTAACCAAATTTCCTATGTTGACTGATTTTATGTAATTTTAGGATGGTTTTTAGGATTTTATCTCTGAGTTTTGCTGAAGAATAATCTTTCTTCCCTTCTTGCTCTTCCTCTTCTCTTTTCATTTTTTTCTGCTTCTCTCTTGCTCTCAGTGATGTACATTAAAGTCTGTACCTTCCATTGGCCTGTTAATGTCAGTTCTTATGTGGATATAACTACTTATAACCTGTCCCTGGCTTTTCCCTCTCCTTAAGGGCAAACCCCTTAAAGGCACATGTACAAATGTCATAAATCACAAAGTTGATGCATTGCCAATAGAGAATCTTTGCATCAGAAACTGAACTCTCATCTTAGACAACATTAATCATTTGCCTTTATGTTAAATCATTTGATTTTTAAACAGTTAAATAACAAATTTATGTAGCTATTCCTGGATTAAACATTCTTATATCTTTGGGCAGTTCCTACTTGCACTGTAAATGGGCAACAATGGAAGAGCTGGAAAAAGACCCTCGGATCTCTCAGAAGATAAAGCGCTTCAGAAATAAGCAAGCACAAATGAAGCACATTTTTACTGAGGTAAAATGACATTTAATAATTACTGTGGCCTCAGTTCTTCTCTGAGTTTTGAAAATCTGGCTTAGGGGTTTAAGAGTGATTTATTAATTGAAGTTGAGGTCCTCTGTAAATCTACTGTTTCTCTTAAATTGTTAAATCTGATATTTTATCATATAATTAGTAAAGATTAATGCTAAAGAAAAACAATAATCCAACAGTGTATTTTAAATGAATCTGTAGCCACATAAAGTTAGATGGCATTGGACATTACTAAGGAAAGTGTGAAAGCCCAATGGGACAGTTCTTAGGAATTTTATAGCAGACAGATCGATAACTAAAATAAGAATAGTTTGCAAGCTCCTTCATTAAAAAAGTCACATTGTTTCTAAATTAATCATGAAGTCTATTGCTGTCAAATTGGAGAAAATTTTTATGCAAATACTTCAGTTCACTTTGTGATTTTTAAAATTTTAAAGGAAATAAAACATACAATTTTGATGAGCTTTGGTGAAATATTGAAAAGCCTTGTTGCTAATGCAGTAAAGTGAGCAGAATCAGGAGAAAAAAATTATACACTAACTAAAATATTGTAAAGAAAAAATAAAATGTAAAAACTTAAGATCTCTGAGAAGTCCAATGCAGAGGCTTACCACTTCCAGCCTGACAAAGAGGTGGAGAACTCAAGGAGCAGGTTGAGACATACATTTTTGGATGTGGCTAGTGTGTGGATTTGTTTTGTTTTAACTCTGCTTATTTTGTACAAGGGTTATTTTGCTTTGTTTTGTTTGGGTGGGAAGGTGGGATTTGGTGTGGGGAGACCAGTGATATCAATGATAATGGTGCCAAAACCAAAAGAAAAGAAAGAAAAGTGGATCATTGTAGCATTTTTTAAAAAAGTTAACAGAAGAAAGTTAAGGAAACTTTTGAAACTGTGTAGAATTTATGACTTAATTTTTAAAAGAAGTGGAAGAATTGGAGACATGGGCTTATTTATACAGATCACATTCTGTTTTTCTGTAACAGTGCTTTTGTTTGTTTGCCAATACTGGCTAAATATAATCATCTTTTTTTTTTTTTAATGTTCCTCATTTGGGTAGTGATCTCTTATCTACTGAAAATGTTTAGGCAGAAATTGAGTGTTCCTCTTGCCCTTGGGCAAGTCATTTCATCTTTTTAGTATCTCATCTGAAACCTGAAGAAATTAGACCAGATGGCATTTGAGTGCCCTTCCACCTCTAAATCTGTATCCTATCCTATCCTGTCAAGAATTCTATAGAGGGAATCATAGAGGTTTAGGCGGAAATATAAGGAACCCTTCTTACATATACATGGTGCTGTTTAGAGTCCTAGATAAAACAACTTGAGCAAAATTTTTCTTGGAACTTTTAATATTAAAGATGAAAGGTCCTGAATTGTAATATGGTAGATCTTGAAAAAAGATAATAGATCTATATACGCAAATAGATAGGCTTTTTTGGACCCAGGGTCTAATGGCATTTTGAAAAAACACTGGGTATAGGGGAACTCTTTCTTAACTGCCTTCTTCTGTTTGCATTAGCCTGATGAAGATTTGTTCAATCCAGACTATGTAGAAGTTGATCGTATTTTAGAAGTGGCCCACACTAAGGACTCCGATACAGGGGAAGTAAGTGCTTCTGCACCCTGCAGTCTCTTTCATTCCTGCTGTGTGTTTGGGTGGTACTTATTCCATCAAGGTTAATTTTATAACCCTTCTTTGAATTCCACACATCTGTTATCTAATTGCAGTGATTTTCAAATACCTGGCCAAGGTAGGACCAGTCCTAGTCCCTGTGTTCTTGTGGTAAGTGACTTGGATTTCTCTTCTCTCCTCTTTGCTCCCAATCAGGAGGTGACTCATTATTTAGTGAAGTGGTGTTCCCTGCCATATGAAGAAAGCACCTGGGAATTGGAAGAAGATGTTGATCCAGCTAAAGTGAAAGAATTTGAATCTCTTCAAATTCTTCCTGAAATTAAACATGTGGTAATATGCCTCTGTTTTTCACTTAAGTCCTTTAATGAATATATTTAATAAGCACTTGGACTTATTGATCATGAAATATAAAAAAGTAATCATTTATATCTACCAGTGCAAGATGGGTATGGGTACCTATGGATGGATGTGCAGCTGTTTAACTGGAAAACTTTTTTTTTTCTATCTAGCTTCAGACTACCAAACCAACTCTTTTTCCTAGTTCTTCATCAAACATATTTAGCAAAAGTAAAACTCCTCCCCATTTTTTTTGAAATTGCCTTTTTTTCTTCTCACATTGCTATTAATCATGCCACTCTTTCCCTCATCTATCAAATGAGTTAATTCTTCCCTTTTATATTTTTTCCCTAACTTAAAAGCAGCAATACTCTACTGAAGTTTTTGAATTTCATTTCAGAGGAAATATTCCAAATAAAGTACAGACATCCACATAAAGTGCTCTAGCAGCATTTTTGTAACTGAATTTCACCAAAAAAAACTCTTTAAGAGTGTCCTGTTTAAATATTTTTGTTTTTGCTTGGGTTTTTAAATTTCACAGAGATATTAAGTGATTTTATAGTCAGTTCACTTTTAAGGGTCCTGGTCTTGCCTTAGAAGACCAATTTACAAAGGAAGCAATTAATAATTAATTCCTATGCCTAGTAACTTAAGGAATATAAAGATTAAAAGTGCAAGAAAAAATAATTCTTTGAGATTTTTCCCCCTTCAAATTAGAGGTCATTATTCTATTAGTTCCTATATTTTTCTAATCACTTGAAGGCAGGGTGTCAGGAAATCTTAGCTCTTGGATTCCTAGGGCCCATCTCTGATCAGTTGTGGTCATGCCAAACTTTGCCTTAAGTCTCAGTACTTTTCCATTGCTCTTTGCCTCTGGGGAGAATAGATCATTCTTTCCCAGCTGTAGACAATGAATTTTTGTTGAGGGTAGAAACATTCATATTCATGTGATAGTTTTTATATTTAGTGATATAGTAAATTGGAGTTAAAGGTATTCCTATGGGGGAAGGAATTATTCCTTCTCAGCCTCTTTTCCTACATGTTGTTTGATTTTCTACTGTTCTTCCTGAAACCAGATACTCCTTTTTTCTATCCCCACCTTATTATGACCATAAACTTCAGGGGTCTGTCTAATGATTGAGTGTCAAGTTTCAAATCTATTACACTGTCAGTAACCCCAGCTAGATCTAGCACTATTTTAGTCTTATGTCTCTGTAAAGTCCAGTTTAAGCTATTATTGCCCAGATTTTGGTCACCTGAGATCCAGCTTTTTTTCATAATATCATTACTAGGTTCTCAGTCATGTAATATAGAGAGTGGGGGTCAGTCAAAGTTGCTTTCTGCTTCTACAAGTCAATAACATTAGGTGAGAGATGGCTCTTGGAGCTGGAAACAAAAAGTTAAATCAGGCATTTAAAAAAAAAATGTTGCCATCCTAGTAAGAATGATACTTTAATCTAAAAGAAACTTTGTGAAAAAATGAAACTAATGGGCAAGAAATAGTGTGGATTAAAGTCTTCCAATAAAAATTGGCTCCAGAAAGAAAGGAAGAAAGAGAGGAAGAAAAAGGAGGGAGAGAGGAAAAAGAAGAAGAAATAAACAAGGACTTTTTTCTTTCAGTAAGGAAGGGAAACAAGTGATATCAGTAATGACAATGCACTGGGAAGAGAATGTCTGGTATGTCTGGTAGTCAAGACCCACACTTTTCCATTCCATCTCCCATCATTTTTTGCTTGCATTTTTCCTTTGCCTCAAGTGCTGTGCCCTGCCATGCCTCTTCACCCATTTGAAAGCCAAATCCAAATGCTATTTCCTTCTTTCCTAAGTCTTTTTTGCACACACACATACACACACATATATTTCAGTATCACTTTTCCCTCTCCATCAGGAGACTCCCTTAGCCTTGCTTTTTGTTGGCCCCTCCCTAAGACATATATCAATGATCATTTCATAAAATCCAGATAACACAAATTTGAAAGGAAAAGACAGTGTGACAGTAGTAATAAAGTAGCTCCTTGATTGGTTTCCCTGATTCCTTCCATCATTTGCTAGATTGTTATTCCTAAAATACTGTTATGATCTTGTCATTCCTGCTCAAGAAGCCTTAGTGGCGCTCTCTTTTTCATAGTCTAAAATAAGTCTTTTTGTTAACATTAACACTTTTCACACTAACTCCACCCTACTTTTCCATATTGATTTCATATTGTTCCCTTCAAACACTCTATATTCTAGCTAAATTGGCCAAAAAAGGCATTCTGACTCCCAAGTCATTGTTCGTTTTGTTTCCCATATCTAGAATACTCTCCTTTCTCACTTCTTTTGGAAGCTTTCTGGAGTCACTGGATCCTATCAGGTTCATTTCAAGTTCCACCTTATTCACTAAGCCTTTTCTCATCATCCTAGTTGTTAATGTTTTCTGCTTCACCTCACCTACCCCTCCCCAACTGGCTTTATACTTAGTTTATATTTCTTTATCTGTATGTATCTTGTTCCCCTCAGTAAAATGTAAACTTCCCAAAAGCAGGGACTGTATTATTTTTTTCAATGCTTACTGAATTGATTTATAGCTTAGAAAGGGAGAATCTTAAGTTACTAAAGGATCTTATCTTTGCTAGGATAAAAATGGAGAAGTTATTATAAGCAGAGCCGAAGAATTTAATGCCCTGTCTTTGAAGACATTATTTGTGGAACACATTGTTTTTTCATTGAATCCAAATAACCATAATTATGAATTTTGCAAGATCCTTTTAGAAAGTGCCTTGCCATGCTATGTATTCTCTAGTATTAAGTTCAGTCATGTCATCTGAGTAAATAATGATGTATTATATTATACTTTATTTGCTACAGTATGACAGCCCTTAATTGGAATGTTACTTAATACCAGATTTATACTGAATAGTTTAATTCTGTCCCAGATATTTTTAGTTAAAAAGAATTTTTTATTAATGGTGATTGTGTGAAGTCCACGATTCAGAAAAGCCATAGTCACCACATTCTCACTTATACTTTTAGGAATAACTATGCCTTTAGGAAAATGTTAAGATTGATTATTGACTTGCATGGCAAAGTCTTGCTCTCAAATGAAGTGACACAATTAACATTGCCATATTTTAGATACTCTCCCATCCTCACAAACTCCATCTTACCTTGACCTTTTGGAAAATAGAGATATAATTGCTGCAAAATAGATCTGTCTGCTGGATGGCACTAAATAAGTAGCCTTAACCCCTTCTGGTTTTCATGTCAAAGTTTGTCATTGAAAATAGGCATTTAACCATTATTCACAAAAATAATTTATTCCTCAACCCAAAACTGTTTCTCTATTTTACCTCCTACCTTTAGAAGTTAAGAGATTCTGAATATTAAAAAAATAATAATCCATGTCCCTTTTTCCCTGAATACATGAGGAAATGAGCAATAGATGATTTCTAAATCATGGAGTATATATGCTTTGCTAGTGATGAATATGTTTCTTCTGTTATCTTTACCTTCCAAAGAAGACAGAATCTGTTTTATAATTTATTTCCATACATTCAGAATCTCATAGAGCACAATCAAATAAGAGTCCATTTAGAACTGTGCTTCTTAATGTTTGTGCCATGGACCCCTCTCCCCTTAAGCAGACTGAAGAGACCTTTGGAATCCTCATAATCATTTTTTAAATACATAAAATACAGTACATGGGATTGCAAAGGAAATATGAAAATGTGAACTAATTATGAAAATCTTTTTTTTAAAAAGAAGTTCATGTCCTTTAAATTAAGAACCCCTGATTTAGGAGAAAGGGTAAATGCTTTGGCACACATCAGATAGTGTGATAAATATGGAAAAATTAGGGCAATAAAATGTATGTATATCTTGCCATCAAACAAGCATCCTGTGCTATGTAATATATTGAAGGGAAAAGTTTGATCACACCTTGCTTTCTTTGATTGACATTTCTGCAGTCACCATAAGTTAATGAATCTTCCTTTCTCATACATTCCCTTCCCCAGAAGTATTTAACACATAGATTGTAAATGACCCTGGGAGGAGTAGGACTTTGGCTTATTTAGTTAGCATAGTTCTATGGACACATTAGACACTTAAAAAGAGTTCATTGATAGTTTCTCTTTTGTATCATCAAAGTTGCTTTATTGCAGACATGAACATTTAGAAAATCACAAATTATATGCAAGTAGTCAGTTGCCTACATATGGTCCTTTCTTTTCCAACTTAGCATAAGTTTAACTGAGGAAACCTTTGTTTCTAAGTACCCGAACCTAGCCATTTTCCTTCTTCAGATTTCTGAGAAATCTTGCTTGTAAGTGCCACCCTGGATCAATCCCCACTTCACCATCCTTCTGTCCTGCTGACTAAGCCCCTGCTCAGGAAATAGGTCTTCTATGTTGTTCCCCAAATCTGACAGCATTCCAGGTCTTATTTCTCTTCATTTGCTGAAGTACATACTTGTAAAGTGCCACTGACTTCTGCAAAATTCTCTATCTTGCCTCTTAATTTTTGTTTTATTCTGTTTTGCCATTTGGTGCCAGGTCCTACTGTTATATACACAAAGTAGTTTTTTTTCTTTTTCAGGTGGACCATGTGTCTGAGTCCCATGGCCATTCTTATAGTCTTGCATTTTTGTACTTTTCCTGCAACACTATTGAACCTACCATTTCTACTCATGAAATTTTTGTCTAGTTTTTTTTTTTTTTTTTGCATTCAATTTTGGCAGTATTTTACTAATTTTTGTAGTTTTAAATATTGTTGTCAAAATAGGGCAAAATAAATGGGTTAAATCAGCAAGTTACCAATTGCCTTGGCTAATGATATTTCCTTCACTTCCTCCTCTTTCTCTCTCAATATTCTAGAATTATCTTTTCTTACTCTATTCAAAAAGCTTTTCATCAGGCAACTACGTAGCTTAATGGATAGTGTGCTATTCCTGGAGTCAGGAAGACTTGAGTTCAAATTAGGCCTCAGACACTTATTAGCTGGTATAACCTTGGACAAATCACATAATTTCTTTTTGCCCCAGTTTCTTCATCTGTAAAATAAGGATAATAATAGCACCAACTTTCCAGAGTTATTGTGAGGATCAAATGAGGAGATATTTGTACCACTTAACTCAGTGGTAGAGGCTTTATAAATGCTAGATATTATTACTGTTGTTATTGTTGTTATTATTTCTCTTAATACTCTTGTTCCCTTCACCCTGCTCTACTTTTTTCCTTTGCCCTGCTCTTGGAAATCAGAATAGACCAGGTTTATAATTTTAGAAACCATCTCAGAAATACCATAATATATTGCAAAAATAGCCATAAATAAAATATGCCAAACATGCCCCTTGACTTCTCTTTCATCTCATTTACCATTTCTTCTAATCTATTCTCATCTTTCCCATTTTCAAGAAGGTAATATCTTCTGTACTTTAAATTCTCTCAGACCTAATTCTGTTTTCTAGAAGACCATAAACAAAATGAGTAATCCACCATCTATTTGAAAGAGACTTTTAAGAATTCGAAGATAGGAATTCTTATCTCACAAGGACTTCTTTCTAAGCCTGCATCTCCCAGTTCCTTATAAAGTTCATTGTAAGACCTAGTTTCTAGTTCCCTCACAACCTAGTCATTTCTTTTTGGGTACAGTCTAGTTTTTTTTGTGTGTTTCTTAAAATAGAGCACCCAGAATTTGAACATTTTTTTGTAGACTTATCTACATAAAGTATGATGGAACTGATACTATTTTTTAAATAGTATACATAAAATGCTTTGTAAAAACTAAAGTAGTTTATAAATATAAACTATTGTTATTGGTTCTTACTTTACTATTTCTAGTAATTCAGCCTACTACTGTGTTAGCCTTTTTAGCAGCTAAATTAATTTGGATCATATTGAATTTCTAGTCAACCAAAACCCTCATATCTTTTTCATGTGAGCTGTTCTCAGGAAGAGGAGTTGTCCTCAAGCCAGGGATTCAGAAACATAAAATAGAAGTTCGTCCTCAGTGACCTCGACCATCTCTTCCAGCTTTAAGATTCTGAGTTCTCCTGTGGCAATTTGCAGGACTGTTATCAAATGCCGCAGTCTCCTAGAATTCACTCATCTTTTGTGAAGAACCCTTAACTGAAACAAACATACAAAAGTTTCAGATTTTGCAATATGTTCTACTTGCAGTCAGATATTTTCCTCTAGGTTTGGGCCTTAGGCTCTTCAATCAAACAAATGTTTTTGAAATGTGGCTTAGGAATTTCTAGAGCATAAGCTTTAATGTTCTAGTTAGTTTTTTAACCATAATTGGCATCTGTTTGTGATCTTCACATGTAAAAGGTATGTTATAAAAATTCATGGGTTAGCATTACCATACCTTCTGAGTTTTGTTTTAGATTTTTTTTTTTTTATCAGCAGCTAGCTCTCCAGGAGTCAAGACGATCATGGTTATTGTAAATTGCTTGTGTTAAGTGTGTTTGGAGTTGTACAAACTTTGAACAATAATTTGATGTCTTTTTCAGCTTTTATTTTTTCCTCTTTAAAATGAGGCAGTGGAATTCCATTTCTAAGGCTGTACCAGCACTAAAATTCTGATATTTAGTGAGTACTTTGTAAATGCTCGTTGAATTATTCAAGATAATGTCTACTTCCCTGTAAATTCTACCTTTTGGTCCCAAATAATGTACTGTAGACCTATGTTAAATGAATAATTCCTCTTATGACAGCCTTTGAAATATTGGGAGAAAGAAATCTTCTGATTTCAAAACATAATGATTCCAATCTTCCATCTTGCAGAATTGATTTTTAAAAAAATTTAAAGTAAGACTTTACATTAATCTCTGCCACATTTCTTTTTTAGGAGCTTAAGCTCAATTTTCTAGACCACTGAAGCCATTTTGCATCTTGATTCTTTGATCTATTATATTATATGTACCATAAATCATTGCATTATTATAATCTTATAAGCAATCCTTTTTTAATGTTTTCATCTAATTAATTGACAGGATAGAGCCAAGTCCATGGCCATGTGTCATGGTTACCACCTAGACCAGTGATGGGCAAACTTTTTGTTTTGTTTTGTTTTGTTTTTATATTTTTAAACCCTTAACTTCTGTGTATTAGTTCCTTGGTGGAAGAGTGGTAAGGGTAGGCAATGGTGGTCAAGTGACTTGCCCAAGGTCACATAGCTGGGAAGTGTCTGAGGTCAGATTTGAACCTAGGACCTCCCATCTCTAGGCCTGGCTCTCAATCCACTGAGCTACCCAGCTGCCCCCATGGGCAAACTTTTTAAGGAGGGGGCCAAAGGAAAGGAAATGCTCTTCTGTTTCTAAGGCAAATCTTTCGAAGTTACATTATATTGTATCCTACTCATTGTATTCGTCAGATTAGGAATAATGTCCCACAGCCCAATAGAACATTTCAGGGAGCCGCCCCACCCCCCAATCTGGCCCACAGGCAGTAGTTTGCCCATCACTGACCTAGATTAATCACTTTCCTCCATTTTGCCATTGACCCAGTGTTTTTTTTGTCATCTTTTTTTTTTTCTTTAACCCTTAATTTTTGGTGTATTGTCTTATAGGTGGAAGAGTGGTAAGGGTGGGCAATGGGGGTCAAGTGACTTGCCCAGGGTCACACAGCTGGGAAGTGGCTGAGGCCAGGTTTGAACCTAGGACCTCCTGTCTCTAGGCCTGACTCTCACTCCACTGAGCTACCCAGCTGCCCCCAGTGTTCAATATCTTTAAGAATGTTTGTTAAACTAGTTGAAAAGCCACCTAAATCATACTCTCATTGTTTCTGTTTCTCAGTTTAATCAACAAAATATCATAGGAGCTTTGTTGAATACTTTGCTGACATTATGTGATATTATTTGTCTGTGGCATTCCTCTTTATGTAGCAGACTTAGTTAACTGTGCCAAAAAAAAGGAAATAAGGTCAATCTTTCTTTATAATGAATATCAAGTAATCCCCTCATTACTTACTCTACAATTCCCTGTAACCTTTGCACTTATTTTTCTGTTGAGTCTTACTTAGAATGTGTCCTTCTTTAAATAACATTTCTTCTTTTCTAATTTAAGGAATTTCTGTTGACAGAGAGGTGATGCTCCTATTAACTTAAACATCAGTTTTATCACATCTCATTTCCATTAAGCAAGTCTGCAAAATGTTCATAATCTCTTAAAATTCAGCCCTTCAGATTGTCTTGAATTAACTACATATTGGGAATCTATCTCTGGGGTTTATAATATGTACTCATTTGTATATTAGCTTAAACCAAGAAAAGGACTCCATTTGGATTTAATTTGGCAGACTCGTCAAGCAGGCTCAGCATATGTAGCATTTTTCCCTAAGCTGTTGAATTGATGAATAGTGCACAAAGAAGGAAACCACCCCCAAGTAGGCAGAACAGACTATGAAAATAGAAGCAAGTGGAGAAGTCATCGTTCGCCCCGGGGAAAAAAATTAAAATTAGAAAAGTAATAAGTTAATTTTGAAAGTTTATATACATAAAGGGAGGCTGCATGGTGTAATAGAGAGTTGGTTTGTGAGCAATACCTGGCTTCTAGGAGTCAAATCCTGCTCTTTATATGTACTGCCCTTATGTCACAGCACTTGTCATAATAAATTGTAAAGAGGGTACCAATCTGTATTGGTAGATGAAATTTCACAGAGTGCTTCCTAACCTGATAAAATCAAACTGTCCTTCTTCCCTATATATACATACACTCACCAAAAAAATGAATATAACATAACACATCCAGTGTTAAAATAATCTCAGCATTGTTTTGAGGACAGGGAAGCAGCTAAGGGCTAGAATCCTTCTTAACTAATTTTCAAACTCCAAAGAAATGTTGAGATTTTCTTTTCTCTCACTCTTTTCTTATATCTGTACCCCTATATGTGAAACTCCCATAAAGCATTGTCTTTCCACGTATTTTGCTCTCTGCTTTGTTTATTAGGAGCGTCCAGCTTCAGATTCATGGCAGAAACTTGAGAAGTCTCGGGAATACAAGAACAATAACCAACTTCGAGAGTACCAGCTTGAGGGGATGAACTGGCTCCTTTTTAACTGGTATAATAGGTGAGGAGCCAGAGCACGTGTGCCATCTCCCTGAGCTGTGCCTTTTCAAAATGTATATATAATCAGAGGAACGACTGACCTAGAATCATTAGTCTGACTAGCTTGGAATTGAAAGTATTAGATGGAAATGAGTAGCAAAAAGTTTTCTTCTCGAACACTTAACACACTGGCCTTTGTACATAGTAAGTATTTGATTAAATGGTTGTCAAATGAATGTAAGAAGAAAACTAACAAAAAATAATTTTTAGGGTAACCATTCTAGTCTCTGTGGTGTATATTCAAATTTATTTTGTTATCATATGGCATTTCGGTGGTATGGAGGAATCTTTCACAAACCATTGCCTTTATATGATTTATGATTTTCTGAATTGCTTAAGATTGAAGATCATTTCAAAGAATTGCAATAGAAAATGATCCTTGAAATTCTCCAAGCTGATTGCCTCTTCTTAAATCTCAATTTAGGCCCTCTTTTCTTCTGAAGTAGAATAACACTAAAGGGTCCACTAGGCTTGTCACACTAAAGGGTCCACTAGGCTTGTCACCTTGAATAATTAAGTTAACCTTTTTTTGTGTTCATATCCTTATTTATAAGTTCCCTCACAGAGAGGTCTCAAGGTGTAAATTTGCTTAATAAACTGTGAAACACTATACAGTTTTCTCAGCTTAATGAGTTACTATTAATTTATAGAAAGGCTCTGAGGTAGAAAAGTAGAAAAGATTCTCTTTTGTGGCTGACAATCTCTTCCAAAAGCTATTTCTTGCGTGGTAGGATCAAATCCTCAGACTCATAACAAAAGCTTTTTTGCTGCTTATTTAGAATCTTCCAAAAGGTTGTCATTTTTTAAGGAAGTATTTGCCTCCAAAGGGTAAATACTAGAATAATGCTGTTCTGTTTTACTTTTCTCATGGTTAGTGGGGGATTTTACCCCATTCCAAAAGCTTTGCACATTATTGCCTTTCGACCTCCTCAAATAAAGTATAACTTTCTCTTGGCTGTATTGGTAATAAAACATGTTTTGTTTCCTTCAGAAAAAACTGTATTTTGGCTGATGAGATGGGCTTGGGGAAAACCATTCAGTCCATTACATTTCTCTCAGAAATATTCCTGATGGGAATCCATGGTCCCTTCCTCATCATTGCTCCCCTGTCCACCATTACTAACTGGGAGCGAGAATTCCGGACTTGGACAGAGATGAATGCCATTGTGTATCATGGCAGCCAGATTAGCAGACAGATGATCCAGCAATATGAGATGCTCTACAGGGATGCCCAGGTAAAGTTAGCATAAATTGCAAAGATATAGCAGCTGTTTAGTAATAACCTATAAGGTACAGTCTTCCCAGCAAATGTTTTCCCATCCAACATAATGACATTTAGTTTTTCTTTGTCTTCAGTCACTGACTTCTCTTTTTTTAGAGATCATTGTTTTCATCTTCATTTCTGGTGTTGTATTATTATTACTAATGATATTCAAGGCTAGAGCATTCTTTCCGCACTCCATGATAGTTCAAAGACCTCGATGCCTGACTTCCAGGCTGGCTTTTGAAACTACTTTTAAATTATTTTTTTAATTTGAATTTTTGTCTATGCTATGTAGACTATAAGCAAAATAGTAGTTTTGGGAGAGGCAGTAAAAATCCCAGAAAGAGAACTGGAAATAAAATATTTTTAAGAACCAAGTGGAGAAGGGGCAACCAAATTATTCAATGGATTGAGAGCCAGGCCTAGAAACAAAAGGCTCTGTGTTCAAATGTAGCTTCAGACACTCCCCAGCTGTGTGACCCTTGGCAAATCACTTAACTCCTATTGCCTAGCTCTTATCAGTTTTCTGTCATAGAACTGATACTGAGATAGAAGGTATAGTTTTAAAAATGATAAATAAATAGAAAGAAATACTATACCAAGGCAAGTCATTTTACATTACAGGGGTGTTACCAGTTGGAATTCTTATGACTTGTACAATTTGAGTTGTCATTAGGGTTATACTATTTAGCCAGAGTAAGTCTGTTGTTTTTTTTTAAGGAGTTCAGAAGCTGGCAAGAAGTGACACATGGAAGAAGTACAGAATCAAGGCCATACTAAGTCAGCTCTGCCTCTTTAATAGTGACTTCAAGGATTTGGACTGACTAAATGGCTAAGGCCTGATTACTGTCCTGTCCTTGCTCTGAGTGAGTTCACATCTTCACTTTTTATCACTGTGAAGCACTGTGAATAAAATATGTACTTCAGGTGTGATAGAGGTCCCTGAATCATGATTTCCATTCATATTCATTCAATACATGCTTTGAAATAGTTTTTTCTAAGGAATGTTTTGGGAATGAGTAGGCATGGGTCATCTCTTATAAATGTGGCAGTTCAATAATTGCTCTAATGTACTTCTCATCTTTGTAGCACTAGAAATGGAAAGTCTCTCTCTGTCACTCTTGCTTTTGGATCTGTGCAGTTAGTTTAGTGA
Source organism: Gracilinanus agilis (assembly GCF_016433145.1). Taxonomy (NCBI): domain Eukaryota; kingdom Metazoa; phylum Chordata; class Mammalia; order Didelphimorphia; family Didelphidae; genus Gracilinanus; species Gracilinanus agilis. Next base: position 343,121,268 of record NC_058131.1, on the reverse strand, counting down.
AACCTCAGCTACAATTTTGTTATAGTGTATGTGTTTTACAGTCATTGTATGTGGGTAGCTCAGGTTCTTAGGAAATGTGCCACTAGAACACAAGTCTGTCATGTTCTTTCAAGGGGAAGAAGCTTTACTTATAGGCCAGTTGGATAGTCTGTGTGTCTGTTCTCCAATAACCAGTCTTAGTCCAGAAAGACTCATCTTTAAAAGGTGGGCCACCATGTGAAAAGTTTGGAGCCATCACAACTCATCGAACTATTAATATCTATGAAGGTACTAGAGAGATGGCAATAAAATAATGTATTTTTGAAGTATTTATTTCATATGGTGAGGGTACCGTGTTCCCTATTAGTTTCCTTTGTATACATATATACAACAGTACATTTTGACTTGCCTTTATTAATAATGTTCTGTTGATTCTTCCAGGATTCAGATTAGAATTTCTTTTACTCTGAAGTTCAACAATACCCATTGATAGGTTCCTATAACCATTTTTTCTTTTTGTCATTCTCAGGGCAACCCTCTCTCTGGAGTCTTCAAATTCCATGTTGTAATTACAACATTTGAGATGATTTTGGCTGACTGCCCTGAACTAAAGAAAATTCACTGGAGTTGTGTGATCATCGACGAAGCCCACAGACTGAAAAACAGGAATTGCAAACTTCTGGAGGGATTGAAGCTCATGGCTTTGGTGAGAATTTGCTGCTTAGAAGTCTGAGAGCATTCAATGATTACTTGAGGTCTCTAGTCTAAGAACTGTGGGAGTAGTAGAGAAATGGTGACAGTGGGGTTTCTGATAGGAACTAAGCCAAGAATACTATTTTAACTTCATTTTGGTTTTATGTTTTTTACACTGAAAAAATTGCCATTTGAATAGAATCAATATGGTATATAGTGGAAATATAACTGAACTTGGAATCAGAAGACCCAAGTTTGAGTCACAACTCTACCACCAATTCTTATGACCTTAACTAAGTCACTTTAGCCCTTGATTCCTCTCCCAAGAATTGAGGATTATAGTACTTGATTGCCTACCTCACTAGGTATTTGTGTGGAAAGCACTTTGGATAAGCTTAAAATGCCCCATATGTACGATATTTTTTTGTAACCATTTTCTTATTGGTCATACCATGTCTTTTTAGAGAAATGTAATTCAGGGGCTTATGAAGAATGTAGATAGCCCCAGCATTATATTGTCACCTGTAAAGGGGAAAAAGGGGTTCTTATTGGGGTAAATGTTAAAAGGTTAGGTCGCCAGGGGATTGAATAATTATCAATCTGCAATTAAGAATAACATCGGGTTAAAATGACATTTATGGAAGTTTATTTACAAATATATAGGAGAGAGTGGAAGTAGAGAGATGAGAAGAGGGTAGAATAAGAGATTTGTATTCATGTCTGGGCTTTACTCCGACAGGGCTCCAGAGGCCAGAGCCTAAAAGTCAATTAACAAGGGTTTTACCCACAAGGGCTTCTCCCAATCAAGGGAGCCTCCTAGAGGCTAGTACCTCCTGGGAAGTTAAGGAAGTCAGCCTTCTTCACTCACCACGTGTAGTTCTAAGAAAGAGATTTAAGAGCAGTCTCATCAAGGTCCCAGGGTCCCAGGTCTAGCACTCCTCCACATCAAAGCAAGAACTAGAATACTGAGCCCAGCTGACTGAGGTCTCTTTTTAAAGGGGACTCCTTTGCATCACTTCTTGTAGCCTCCTCTCAGTTTACATGTCCAATCACAACAGACGCTTTTCTTAGGACTGCCCATGAGGCAGTCAGTAAATTCTGATTTGTTACTCTAGCACAGACCACCCAAAAATGGAGATGTTTTCACCTTTGGTGATTAAATCTAAAGTGGGCAGTATAGATTTAATCTAATTATCACACACCATAAATTATCACTCAAATGGTAAATTGCTCTTCATGTGTTTTAATTTGTATAGGAACATAAAGTGTTGCTGACTGGAACCCCCTTGCAGAACTCTGTGGAAGAGCTCTTTAGCTTACTGAATTTCCTGGAGCCATCACAATTTCCTTCAGAGACGGCTTTCCTAGAGGAGTTTGGAGATCTGAAGACAGAGGAACAAGTAAGTGAGGACCCAAAGAAAGTAAGACAGTATTGGCCCTTGTAGATGCCTTTCCTTCAAGAAGTCAAAAGAATTCTCTGGAAAGAATGACAAACTAATTTTTACATCTTTACTGTGAAGTTATTATTTTCACTTTTTCTAAGTGAGGAAACTAATTATTTACTTTAAATTGGCATTATAAATGATAGCACAGAAGGGCTCTTGCCTTCATTGCTACCACCTAAGGACTTCAAGGGCTTTTTTCCCCAAGAAACCTTATCTTCTGTCTTAGAATTGATAAGGAAAAAGAGTGGTAAGGGCTAGGCAGGTGGGGTTAAGTGCCTTGCCCAGGATCACACAGCTAGGAAGTATCTGAGGCCAGATTTGACCCTGAGCTTCAAGATCTTGTTTATTACTACTTTAATGAGAATATAACCCTCCCTTAATTCCTTTTTGTCTATCCTTATAATAACTAGTATGAAACTTGCTTAGGCCAGTATTCGTGAATGCTACTAGAAAGTGTTGTGAAAGATAGGGGCAGCTAGATGGCAAAATGGGTAGAACACCAAGCCTGAGTCAGGAGGACCTGGGTTCAGATATGAGCTAGGACACTTTGTAGCTGTGTGATCCTAGACAAGCCATTTAAATGCATTTGCCCTAGTCCTAACCTAGGTTTTAGTCTTAAAATTGATACTAAGTCAGAAGGTAAGGGTTTAAAATTTTTTTAAAGTATTGCAGATGGTGAGGAACTCTAAAGTTACAAATTATTATATTGGTAGGCAGTTAATGGTACAGAGAGGAATTAGTCTACCCTTGTCCAGTTATGCTAAGTACCTCTAGTTCTAGGTACATCAGTACAATTATTGCCTGGGTTGAATTTTTTAGTTACAATGTCCTTGTATTCCCAGATAATATGACTGAGATACCTACTTCTGGTTTAAGTTACTATAACTCAGCAACAGGTCTTCTATAGTTCCCAGCTCTTGCTATATTTATTCCTGGGGTAAGGAACTATAGGTATGTATTTTTTTGGATTTCTGCCTCCCTCCTAGATACCTGGATCTTTTGATCTAATGCTTACTGAACCCAGAGCTCTTTAGTTCTTCCTAAATGAATAAGAGGAAGACTTTTTAGTCCTTGCAGTTATTGTTTTAACAATTGACTATCTTATTTTAGTATTTAAAAACTTAAATAATGTGTCATACCACAGAAACTATGTACTCAGGCACATGTAGTGATCTCTTACTTTGTGTTTTCTTTATGTAAATGTCCTTACATTGTTTTCTGAGATGGTTTCTTTCCTTCATTTGGTGGTCTACCAAGTCTTCTCCATTTCAGATAGATAATATCTAAGATCTCTTCTTATTTTAAGATTCTTTGTCTATGATAGGTCACAGAAGAAGCTAAGTAGAGAGTTATAAAAATGTTCTTTCCACTTGCTTTCATTTTTCCTCATTCTCCCACTTAATGCTTTTAATTGCTCCCATACTCGGGATGAGATCATGATCTAATTTTGGGTCTTACAATTGCCTCTAACACCTTCTCAGGTCCAGAGTTCCTGAGACCCTTCAGTGACCAAGACTAGAAGTACCCAGTATGCCTTCAAATAGTTTAGTTACTTCTTGGCAGCAGGAATCACATTTTAGAAACATGAAATAGAACCTCTTGCTTAAACCTCCTTGAAAGCATGGACTGTTTTGGCTTTGTCTTTTTAATCCCTAGTGCCTAACACTGTGCTTTGAATGACTTTGTATGTTTGTTGAATTAATTATAAGCTGGTACATTGTTGTTGGGTATGTGGTGTAGTTGACCAGAGGTGAGAAGTATCTCAGGTTAAAGACAGTGCTCTCCATCTTGGTGCTCAGTTAATGGTGTTCCCCAGCTCCCTCCCATCAGTGTCTCCATTCTGTTTCTCTTATTGTAGGTGGTAAATTCTCTGAGTGCAAAGGGCACATCCTTTCTCCCTTCCCTAGCTAATGTTCAATATATATTTATTCCCTGTACTGATTCAGTTCAACAAACATGTCTTGATGCTCACTTTATCCCAATTCAGAAAGGTAAACTAGTCTTTATTTTTCTGGACAGGTGAAAAAGTTACAGTCCATTTTGAAGCCCATGATGCTGCGGCGACTGAAAGATGATGTGGAAAAGAACCTAGCTCCCAAACAAGAGACAATCATTGAAGTAGAGTTGACCAATATCCAGAAAAAGTATTATCGAGCCATTTTAGAGAAGAACTTTTCCTTCCTGGCAAAGGGGGCAAATCAGCATAACATGCCCAATCTTATCAACACTATGATGGAGCTGAGAAAGTGCTGCAATCACCCCTATTTGATCAATGGTGAGCCAGGGGGGAGCAAGGTAGGGTTAACTCTTGTCATAGACCCCTGAGAGCAACAAGTCTGAATTAAATCATTCAAGGCCTGATGAATGTATTGTTTGTATACCCTCTTAGGCCCTTTGTTTTTGAGCATATGAGCATGTGGAGACAAGTGCTTGTCATTTTGGCTCTCTTAATATTTGGGGTATTTCTGACTTGTTCCCTTGGAATAAATGGTTTCTGTCCCTACTTCATAGGCCCCATTTTCTTTTTTACTCATCTAGACCTGAATGGATTATCAGTTTCAGCCTCCAAGAATCAGTAACTGGTAGAGAATAAAACAGAAGAGAGTAGATACTTGGCAAATAGGAAACACAATGAAGCTAGGAGAGTTTGGGGTCAGAAACAACCCAGAAAGTAGATGATGACTTTGAAGCAGAGTGGAAATGGGGAAAAACAGCAGTGGTCTAGGTCTGGGGTCAGAGTGGTGGTTATGTGTAAGTTGTTTATCTTCAGCATTGTTCTGCCAAGGCTGGCTTTGGTTAGGACGTTGTGCCTTTGCTTTCAAGTATGCAAGATCAATGCATGATTTTACATTTCCTAAAAACCACAGAATATGGGACTGGAGTAGCTGAAAGAGGGAGAATTAACTTCATTGGAGATGGTGCTTCAGAGATCCAGTATGGTATACAGTGTGTTCACAGGTGGGTGTGTGTACATGTACACAAGTCAGTTTTTAGTTACAGCTCTCATTAGATGTGGGAAGTTGAACTGGGACATAGTGAACTCTGGCATTAATGGGCAAATCTTTGCTAGACAGTGAGGAAGATATAAGGATGTCCTAGGCAAGATGGCATTACAGCAAAATTGTGTTTGGTTGTATCTGTGGCATATTTCTTCAAGATGTCTGGGAATATCAATGGAGAGATTACATAATACGCAGTTTGTGAAAGTTTGAATAAGAAAGCTGAACAGTTGGCTCTCAATTGTCTATGTTAAAGGGGGGGGGTGAGGGGAATAGAGGTATGGATAATCCAGAAGTCATTTTTCATTTGGTTTTGGAATGTATCCTCATACTTTGAATCTGGGTATGTCTCTTCTTGGAATTCATGACACTTCAAACTAAAGAATCAAGCTACACTGCAAAAACCAAACTCAGTATGACCTAGAAAAATGGCTGGCATCGCTATCTTCTCCAACTAAACACCATTGTACTGATTATTGTTGTTATCATAGCAATGGAAATAAGTTTATATTGTATCTTCTAGTTTACAAAGTGCTTTTCATCCGTTATCTCATTTGATTCTCTTAATTCAATAAAGTTTGTAGTGCATATATTATTATCTTCATTTTAAAAATTAGGAAAACTGATGTTCCAAATTGTGAGTAATCATGTGACCTTGGACGAGGTGGCAAAGCTCTGATTTGAATGTAGGTCTTGGGACTCCAGGTCCCAGTGCTTTTTTACTATACAAAACTGTCTATCTTTCCTGGCAAAGAAGTTTTTGGTCACAAAAGTTACTGGGGGGAAAAAAAAAAAAAACAACAAAAAAACCCAAGAGATGATAATGTCCTAAAGATGTTAAAAGCACCTATATAGGTAGATTGTCAGTGAAGATTTACCAATTGAGAATTTCATAAAATTCTGAGAACTTGTTAAAATGTTATTCAGTTTGGGCTTTAATTGGTTTAGAATTTCTGATATAAAAAAAAAGTTGTGATAGAATTTCTCATTAGCTTTCTGTGAAGCATTTTTTCAGTCTCACAGGAAAGCTTAAGAATATGGCATCTAGAAAATTCTTAATGACTTAAAAAGAGTCCTTGTGTAGGGAAAGGTGCTAACCCTGCTGCTGCCTAGGTTGTATCTGTTCATTTTACTTAGATGCACAGCTCCAGGGGATTTGGAACTTAATGCCTAGAAATTAACTCTTCAGATATTGCTTTATTTTCCCCTTTGGCTTTTGAGCTGTTCTTTTCCAAGAAACAGACAATCTCTTTTATCCTGGTGATTTGTGCAAAGAATGGTTTTGTTCTGTTCCTTTTTAGGGGCAGAAGAGAAAATTCTGGAAGACTTCCGTAAAACACATAGTCCTGATTCTTTGGACTTTCAGCTGCAGGCCATGATTCAGGCAGCAGGCAAATTGGTGTTAATTGATAAACTGCTCCCCAAACTCATCGCTGGTGGACATAAAGTGCTCATCTTCTCCCAGATGGTGCGTTGTCTTGACATACTAGAAGATTATCTCATCCAGAGACGGTGAGTACTATACTGAAAAAGCTATAGGCAGGTACCATTTACTCCCTTTCTTTTGTACATTATTCATAAATAGAAACCCAGATAAATGCTTAAAGAAAAAGAACTATTACGGGTGCTACCTAGCTCAGTAGATAGAGAGCCAGGCCTAGAGATGGGAAGAGCTGGGTTCAAATGTGGCTTCAGATACTTCCTGCCTATGTAACTCTGGGCAAGTCACTTAACCCTGATTGCCTAGCCATTACTGCTCTTTGCATTGGAACCAATACGTAGTACTGATTCTCAGATAGAAGGTATAGGTTATTTAAAAAAAAAAAAAAAAAGAACTGTCACAGAAGGGCATAACATGCTATGGAGTGGGATTAGGATTTTAAGCTATTGAATAAATGAACAGATAAATGAATGAAAATGATGAAAAACAAAAATGAAAAAAAAATCTTTTAAGTACTTACTGTGTGCCTGGCACCAGGCCTACATGTAGAAATGTTCTCAATGAATACACATTCTAACAGAGGGCAAAGAGAATTTGACTGTAAGACATTTGGGAAGCCCCAGTGGTACAGTGGTAAAGTCAAGTCTTCTTGTGTATCATTTTCATTGGTAAAACAGTATCAATTTCTGCATTGATTGACAGTGCCAAAAGACTTGATTGTTGAGAACTTTCCTTGGCTACTCTTCAATAGCTGTAGCTATTGAGTACACAGAAGCTGCAGCTTATGGAGAAGCATTTGCCAGGTCCGGTTTCCAGCGGGGTTGCTCTTCTGACCAAATTGGAAATAGAGTTCAGTGATCTGAGAAACAGTACTATTTCTGGGATTCTTGGGTACAGAATCCTTTACTACCTCCAGTAAGATATGAAAAAAGATGGTGGTCTAGGTAGTGGCAATGGTTTGACCTACCATGCACATACCAACTCCTGTTTCTCCCTCAGCATACCTTGCTGCTTCAGCTAGACTAGCTTCTCTACCTCTTTGGTGATAGTTCATCCGTATTTGGTATTGGTATTGACTTATGGCATGACCTTCTTCTATGAATGAGTTCTAAAGAGATGAATTCAGAGAAACCTGGGAAGACTTATATAAACTTATTCGGATGTGGAACAATTATAGGTTAATCCCCAGAACTAATATCAAATAAGTGCATGTATGCTTTAATAGAGTGAAAGTTCCTTGAGTACATTTACTACATCTTATTTATCTTTGTGTTAAAAGGCAAATAAAAAGCTTTCTTCCTTAAGAGTATCAATTTTTGTGGCTTTCTGAGTAGATTATTTCCTATCCTTAATACTATTTGAGTTTGCTAAGGAACCTCTAATAATAAATCCCATTTAAAATTTTATTTTGTGGTACAAGGCACTTTTACGATGTCCATTGATCTTCATAGTAACCCTGTGATAAAGAGAGAGAAGGGATTTTATCTCTTTGAGAAACTAAGGCTAAGAGAAACTGCCAATTTTTTCCAACATTATAAACTATTATATGGTAGCCCCTAGGCTATTGATCTACTGACTCCAAGTCTACTATATCTTCTGTTTCTCACATTATTCAAAAATAAAAGTTTGTGTAGAGAACCAGTTGATCTTCATTATTTAACAATTATTAACCCTGAGTTACCAAAGTATTGGTTATAACAGTTTGGGGGTTAGTTGTTTTCTTTTTTTTTAACTCTTACTTTCTGTCCTAGTAACAATTCTAAGACAGAAAGGCAAGGTTAGTTGGGATTAACTAAAGTGTCCAGAATCACAAAACTAAGAAATACCTGAGTTCAGTTTTGAACCCAGGTCCTCCTGACTCCAGGCCTGGTACTCTACCCACTATGTTACCTAGCTACCCCCGTATTAGCACTTTAAAAAAAAAATAAAAAAGTCTGCACAATATTGGTAATAAAGTGTTAAACGCTGTTTTTTTTAATACTGAATTAGACCTCATTTTTTTTCTTTCTGTTCTTGATTTGAATTCCTATCTTACAGTTAGTCATTTGTTTAGCTTTATTCTTTAATTTTGCACTAGGCCTTGAGGCAAACAAGAAGAAATAACCAAAGGATCTGCCAATCAGATAATTTATTGCCCTCCTACTGTTGACCTTGGCACTGAGGATTCAAATTCAAATACAAAAGTAAAACAGTTGCTGCCTTCAAGTTGCTTCCACTACATCAGGGACCTGTTTTAATCATTCTTTTGAAATTTTAAAAATATGTGTGATTAGCAAGTTAGTAATTTTGACTTTTTTGTCTTAACATTGGTGAAGCTTTCTTTTCTAGAGAGTGATTATTTATTTTGTGATACAAGGCACTTTTATGATGCCCACTGCTGACTTTTCATCCTTCCTGGGTGCGAAATTTTAACATCATCTATGATACTATGTATCCCAGGAATCTCTCTTAACAATACACCAAAGAACTTAAGAAAGGCTGTGTTGTATTCCAGGACTTCAATATTTAAAGATTAGGAAGATATCTTTCATATAAATATGCTGTTGCCTAACATATCTAAGTATTTTAAGGTAGTTTTCTTCTTTGAGGGTTTCTTATCATAATGGTTTTTATAAGTTTAGTATCCATGTTGTGGCATTTATTTGCTCTACATATTATCTTTTTTATTTTAGTGGATATCCTTTAGTTTTTAATATACTACAATTTGGTTACAAATCTTTGTTTATTTTACCTCATACAGTTTTGTAATTAATTCTCAGTCCATCTTTATTCTTCCAGTTTGAAGAGTTTTAATCTTTTTATTCTGACCTTACATGAAGTCTGTCCTACTCCACCAATCACTAGATAATTTTAGCAATCTTTTCCAACCCTTCTTTTGCTTTCTTAGGATGTAGCAGCCAGAACTACACACAAAATTCTGGTTATAGATACATTTAAACTTTGTACCAGAAATACAGGAAGGGAAGAGTGATTTCTGTTTTGATTCTGAAATCTTTCCTTAGGATGTTCAGCTTTGGGTTGGCCTTTTGGACCAAAATAATGAATTAGAAATGTATCTTAGGAGAAGATAAAATCACAAAATATTATAATCAGAAGGCTCTGAAAAGTCATTTATTATAATTGCTCTCTTAGTGCAAGAATCCCTTACAAAATCCTTGATCACATATTGTCTGATTTTGAATGTTCATTGATAGAGTTTATAAAGCCAGAACTAGCATAAGGCAAATGGGGTCTTGCCACAAGGCTTCTTACAGGGGCACAAGGGGTGAGACAGAGTTGTGCTCTTCTTTCTTATGGCAACCACTATCCAAAATAATCTACCTCCTGATGCTTCCATATAGCATAGCCTTTCATCCAGTTCTGTCACTGGCACCCATCTTCCCAACTTGTCTCTTACTCCACCCCTTAATCACTCTTCTGTTATCTGAACCCCTGAAATACCTTGTGCTCTTCCCACTTAACTGTTTTTCCTTAGATGAAAAATTTTCTAGCTATATAGTTCTTTAACAGCTCTGTTTCACAGAACAAGCCTTTTCTATTCTGGGACAGGTATAATTGTAAGTTTCTTTAAGCTAAACTCAAATTAGACTTTGTTCTACCCATTCATCTTAGTTTTGCCCTTTGGAGTCACTTCAAATAAGGATACCCTTACCTCCTCAAAGCATGTTCACTTTGTTTGAGGATAGTAATTATCTTCACCCTAAGTAATTCTTCAAGATAAACATCTCAGGTACCTTCAACAATTTCTCCTATGACAATTTACAAATTCCTTGATATCTCGTTTTTCCTTTTCTGAATGTACTACAAATTTGTAATCTCTCTTAAAATATTATTCTTATTACTGAATGGCCATATGTATCCTCCCTGTGCAGAATACGTTGAAACGTTTTACATCCCTTTTTTAGTGAAACTTGGGATTGTATTAGTCTTATTTACATTTAACTCTTTTTAGTCCCTTGTTAGTTTCAGTCGGTCTTTCTAACCTGAGGTAATCATTTTTTAGTTCTGGTTTCTGTTAAATATCCTAGAAATTATGAACCTCACCAAGATATGTGATGTATTTCCCAAGAGGAAATACAAGAAACTTATCATATGTGCATGGAGAACATTTAATAAATAACTATATTATCCTATTGAAATATTCCAAAAGTAGAGAACAGTTTGTGAAAAAAGTTATAGATTAGAAGATGAAGTATGGTGAAGAGGTTGGGATGGAATGGAAAAATAGCATTTTATTGTATCTGAAAAATTTGAAAGAGACAGTTGAAGGAATAACTACAATAAATCAAAACAGATAAATAAGGTTTTGATATAAAGCCCCATTCATATTGACTTAGCAAAAGAAATCAGACAATAGCCTAGTATGAAAAAAGAAAGAGAAAAACTAATTAAACTTGGTAATAGCCAGAATTCTAAAGAATTTTCCATCAGTCAAGTTAATGTGATTTTTGGTGTTCCCTTGGCAAAATATCCTGTTCCTACAAATCATGCTTTTAAAACTTTAATTCTGTTTATAACAGCTTGCCTTTGTGAAGCATTTTCAGTCCTGTTTTTAATCAAACCCAAAGTAAGAAATAAGCTGGAGGTTGAAAAGCATGTAGGAATCATTTTAAAACTGTACCAAGGAGGAGCCAGGTAGCTCAGTGGATAGAGAGCTAGACCTAGAGACAGGATATCCTATTTTCAAATATGGTTTCAGATACTCCCTAGCTGTGTGACCCTGGGCAAGTCACTTAATCTCAGTTGCCTAATCTTTATAGCTCTTCTCCCTTGGAATCAATACTTAATATCAAAAAACAGAAGGTAAGTTTTGTGTGTGTGTGTGTGTGTGTGTGTGTGTGTGTGTGTGTGTGTGTGTACACACCCAGAATAAAACTCTTGTTTGACAAATAAAATCAAGTCTTAGTAATTTGTTTGACTATATTCAGTAAACATTTAACAACCTTCTGATACCAAATAACATTGTTATGTGATAAATAAAAGTTGTCTTTATGAAAAACTATCTTTTTTATTTTTACATGTGCCTACATAGTAAGCTCTAGAATTAATTATCTTGTATAGTGAAGAAAAGATATTACTTCTAAAACTGAAAGCCATAGGCTAAAGAAATTAAAGAAAAAAAAAGGTTGGGAACCCTTGAGAAAGAATATAACTTGCCCCTATCAGCCTCATGGCTGATCATCAAAATCTTAAATGTGCCTTCTTTGTCATTATCCAAGTTGTTGAAGATAATGTTGAACAAAGCAAAGTAGGTAGCCTTCAAGTACAACACTATAGACATCCCTTATGTTAGCATTCATAAATTAATTAACACCCTGTGGTATAGTTGCTCAACTGTCCAGGATTCTACCAAATCTAGAATTTATTATCTGTTTTTGACAGAATGGAATGTAGCAAATGACTGGATGGTTGAAGTGTTCTTAATCACCACTGAATATGACTAAGTAGTTTAAAATATGTTCCTTTAGCAATAACACTTGTATCTCTTATACTTTTCCTTACCTGATGGCTCTTCATTGTGCTTTTACTCTCTAGTTCATGGATTTTCATACAGCCAAGCTTTACTGAAACATTTTCACACATGTTCTGTTACATGTATTTTATCTTTCCATTACCATTTCCATTCCTGTGCTTCTTTATCATTAGTCAAGTCGTGTTAAAATTGTACATTCATTTTGTTTCTATAACCCATATTTTAGGCATTACTACACATTTTTAAGGCCATCTATGTGTAATCCTGACTGTCTTTATTGATATATTTTTCTAAGAATTGTTGAGAATTGGGGGCAGCTGGATAGCTCAGTGGATTGAGAGCCAGGCCTAGAGACGGGAGGTCCTAGGTTCAAATCTGGCCTCAGACATTTCCCAGCTGTGTGACCCTGGGCAAGTCACTTGACCCCCATTGCCTAGCCCTTACCACTCCTCTGCCTTGGAGCCAATACACAGTATTGAGTCCAAGATGGAAGGTAAGGGTTTTTATATTTTTAAAAATAAAAGAATTATTAAGAATTACCTTCCACTATTGATCTTTCTATATCATACCTGATGTGTTCCTGGCACACAGTTTTAGAGTTTAGTCTGATAAGTTTACAGTGATTCCAAGGATCTTTTCCTATTTTTTTTTTTTAATTTTAAACCCTTAACTTCTGTGTATTGTCTTATAGGTGGAAGAGTGGTAAGGGTGGGCAACGGGGGTCAAGGGACTTGCCCAGGGTCACACAGCTGGGAAGTGTCTGAGGCCGGATTTGAACCTAGGACCTCCCGTCTCTAGGCCTGGCTCTTAATCCACTGAGCTACCCAGCTGCCCCTTTTCCTATTTTTTTAAGCAAACTCATTAACCTTCAAAATACAATTTAGATTATTTTTTTGCTAAACGAAATCTCCACCCCTGCCCCCCCACACACACACCCGTTTTCACATTGGTATTCAAATGTCATTTTTATCCCTACCCACATAGCCTTAGAAAATCATCTACCAATATATCTTCATAATCTTATTTTTACTAAAAGAATTTATAATTTTTTGAAAACTTAGAGTCTTTAGTATATTCTTTTCAAATTATGAAGTATACTTGGGTAACCAGGGCTAACATGGTAATAACCGGCTCATCTTGATCCACACAGTGGTCATACAATGGAGCCTCTGAGTAGACCTTGAATAAAGTCCACGTGGAAAGTAACTATTATTTACAAGCTTCCATAAAAGGTGGTTGGGTTTCGTTTTAATTATTTAACTTTCACTTACCCTGTTTTTTCTGGGAGGAGATAGGTAGCTCAGTGGATTGAAAGCTAGGCCCAGAGAAAGGAGATCCTGGATTCAAATTTAGCCTCAGACCATTCTAGCTGTGTGACCCTGGGGAAGTCACTTAATCCCCATTGCCTAGCCCTTACCATTCTTCTGCCTTCGAAAATATATATATTTATATATATATAGTATTGAGTCCTAAGACAGAAGGTAAGGGATTTTTTTTTAAAAAGGTAGTTCCTGAAGCTTTTTGGTTGCTGCCCGGGCCTCTTGATCAAATTTAAATCATACCTTACTTTCCCTTGAAAGAAAAATCAAACTGAGAATTACATGAAATCAAATCATTGAATATATTTGGGGTTGACTTTGTTTTTCAGCCTTTTTAAAGGTGATTAATATGATTCCACTTTTTCCTGCCCTCTTTCAATTATTGATGCCAGCATTCATTAATAATTGATGTTTCAGAGGAAAATATTATTGCCCTGTTTAATTATGGGAAATAACCATTATATTTTAGGGGGAAAAAAGATTCCTTCCTGGCCATTGTTACTAGTGTGTTATTATAGATGTATAAATTTAAAGTTTTAGTCCAGTAAATTTCCTTTGTTATTAACTATTCTCCCTTTAAAATGTGCTTATTTGATGCTTGAACTCTTACTCTTTCTGGTGCCTCCAGGTACACATATGAACGGATTGATGGCCGAGTACGAGGAAATCTGCGCCAAGCTGCTATCGATCGTTTCTGTAAACCAGACTCAGATCGCTTTGTCTTTCTCCTGTGTACCAGAGCAGGAGGTCTTGGTATCAATCTCACTGCTGCTGACACCTGCATCATTTTTGATTCAGATTGGAACCCACAAAATGACTTGCAGGTAACTGTAAGGTGTATAAATATTTCCCTTGTCACCCTTAAAGTACATAATGTTAAGGTGATAGATCCAAATTCCTGTTGTAAAAGGGTACTTATCCCTAATGTGTAGTGAGCCCAGGATGCCTAGGTCAGTAGTTTCTGTCAGGAAAACTTAAGCTAGAAACATTAATCTTTCAACTAAAAAGGATTTGCTGCTTTCTACTTTCTACTTTGAATTGAAATATTAGTTCAAATTGGCTTGTATTTCAAAAAAATCCATAATCTCATTGATGTGCTTTCCTTCCAACAACACAAATTCCAGTACTTTCATAGATGATACACTTAGGGCTGCTGTTGGAGTCAAGATGAATTGAGTTCAAATGCTGCTTCAGACAGTGGTGCTCTGGGCAGGCTACTTTTTTCTACCTTAGGTACCAAAATGGAATTGGTTATAGTATCACCTCATAGTTGCTATGAAGATAAAATAAGATGACATGAAGTGCTTTTTTAAAACCTTAAATTGCTATAGACATCTGTCACAGTAATTATCATCACTGGCCAACTAACAATAGATGACTATTCCATAAGTCTGATCAAAAAACCTCATCACTTGCTGGCCAGTTTTCTGGTAACCTTCCAAACTCGAATCCTTAAACAAGAGACATCAAGTACATCATTGTTTTATCATACCCAAAGCTCAGAAGGACACACTATAGCTCTTGTGGGAGAGCTTTTCTAAAAACCCAGGCTTACCTCCCTGCCATAATGAACCATTGGAGTAGAACTTAGGGAGCAGTTGGCTAAAGTTTACCATCCAAAATCTGTTGAGAATCAATGGATACTGGGTCAAAGCTAGGTTTTTCTTATGAGCAATCAGGGTTTTAATTTTATATCTAGATCCTTCTGTTCTTCTATTTCCTATAAAACCCAAATAAATTAGTTGAACCAATCACTGCTGCCTTCTGGATGCTGTTTTTAAAATCATTTCTATTAAATTTTTTTGGTTTTATATCATAGTCATATCCAAATTAGCAAACCCATCATAATTACCCCATGAATCCTCTCTCATAACAATTTTTATAGAACAAAGTGATTGCACTGACAACATATCTTTAAAAAAAAAAATCATATTGGTTCCAAGGCAGAAGAGTAGTAAGGGCTAGGCAATAGGGCTTAAGTAACTTGCCCAGGGCCACAGAGCTGAGAGGTGTCTGAGTCCAGATTTGAACCCAGGACCTGGCTTTCAATCCACTGAGCCACCCAGCTGCCCCCTACAACAAATCTTTGCAGCATTCTTCACCTATAGTCCCCTAACTCCCTTTGATATGAAGGAGGAATTTCCTTTCCTCCAGAGCCAAAATGGGGCAGTGCAATCTTGGAGTAGGTAGATAGTAAAGTGGATAGAGCACCAGGCCTGGAGTCAGGAGGACCTAGGTTCAAATCTGGTCTCAGACACTTCCTAGCCCTTACTGCTAGGTAGAGAGGTCAGGGTTAGGGATTTAGGCTTTGGTTGTCATTCTGGTTACTCAGACTCCAAAAAAAAGTAAATAAAATTGAGTCTGTAGTTGTTGGGTGATATTCTATGCCTTGAAAATTGGAAGAATGTCAAAATTTTAGGGAAGATTGGGCCCAATGTGGTCTCTTTGTCAAATTAAGTAGTATAATAGAATTTCAGAGTTAGTTAAGGCCTTAGAAGTCACATATCGTAGCATTTACCAAAAGACTACAAAAACATTTCTACATACTTGACTATCCCATTGGAACTACTCCTACTATTCAGTCATCTGTCATTTTTAAAGGTAGTACAGTGGATATAGTGGCAGGCCTAGAGTCAATAGGACCTCGGTTCAAATCTGGCTGTATAACCCTGGCTAAGTCACTTAACTCCAGTTGCCTAGCACTTCTTCTGCCTTAAAAATTGATACCCTAGTATTGATTCCAAGGCTTGCATCAAATACATAGAAAGGTTACAGTCAGTGCTGAAGGGCCCAAGTAATATTTATTAAATTTTTTTAATGATAACAGTGTAAAACTTTGCTCATTATATCACCGATGGCACTTTCAGTTTTGATGAGCATTTGTCTACCTTTTTCATATCTTCCCCCAATACTGAATAATATTTATAGTTGTGCTTGTTATGGATTCCACATATGCATGGGAGACATCTTCTTTGAAGAGAGCCTTTAAAAATGTATCTTTTTTTTGGCAATCAACATATAATAAACTCAGTGGGATCTTATATTCTCCATACTTCTCTGTTGTTGTATGACTTATGAAGTCTTCTGCAGTAGAAAAGCATCTACAAAAGCTGTAGAGAACACCTGTTCCTTGTCCATATTTCCATTGGGTACCTTCAGTACCAAGCATAGGCCATTCTCATAGAGATGAGAAAGTATACTTAGAGGTTGGTATTTACTGCTGCTTTCTTGGTCTTTTTTTTTTTTTTTTTTTTTTTTTTTTAATAATAGTACTATGGGTTATCTGGGCTCAGAATAGAACTGGAGAGAGGACATAAAGGTCTGGTCTTATTTGGGAAATTGTGTAGCACTTGCACTGATTCCATGTTGTTTCATTGCCATACAAGTCCACCTTTGTGGGTGGCTAGGTAACACAGTGGATAGAGTGCCAGACTGAGAGGTGGGAGATCCTGGGTTCTAATGTGGATCAGATACTTCCTAACTATGTGATCCTGGGCAAGTCACTTCACTCCCATTGTCTAGCCCTTACCACTCTTCTGCCTTGGAACCGATTCTTAGTATCAATACTATGATGGAAGGTTAGGAGATTTTTGGTTTTTAAACCCTTACCTTCCACCTTAGAATCAATACTGTGTATTGGTTCCAAGACAGAAGAACAGTAAAAGCTAGGCAATTAGGGGTTAAGCAACTTCTCCAAGGTAACACAGCTATGAGGTATCTGGGGCCAAATTTGAACCCAGGATTTCCTATCCCTAGCTGGCTCTCAATCCACTGAGTCACCTAGCTGCCCCTGGTGAGGATTTTTTTTTTAAAGTTCACCTTTGTACTATGCTGCTGCTTAACAAAAATAATAGAATATCATAAGTTCAGAAGAACCATAATTGCAGGCTAAAAGCATTGGAAAGATACATAATATATATAATAATTTGTAGCATTTTACCAGTTATTATTACATTATTATTATGTATTAGTACATGTGAAGTGGTATGAAAACATCATAAAGACTAAATATAACTAGAAATAAACAGTGAGTTTTCATATAGCAAGAATGGGGGATAATAGATAAATGGAGCCTTGCTCTCATGTTCACAAAATAATAAAAGAATCAGATAAAGCCCTATAGCTTGTTGGGTAGATCCTCTGTGGAGGATTTATGGAAAAGTGGACAAGAATCACAGCGTAATAAGTTGTGGAGGTAGTATGATATGCACAGAAAGAAGGATAGACCCATGATGTATGTGTATATGTCTGTATGTGTCAAGGGGGAACTGGCTGCTTTAGCAGTAGCAGTGATCTTAAGTTCATAGTCTCACTCCCTTCTGAGAAGTGTTTACTCTTTGACCTCAGTCTCCATCACTGGGGAATTTACGATAATACCGACCCTTGGAATGGTAGACCTAGCAGTGGAGCTTCTCTCTTCCTTTTGGCTTTATACAGGCTATACCTACTTGCCTCCTTCTGATTCTCCTAATGGCTATGGCTGTACCTAACATTGCCTGCAGTAGGGCATTGCAGGTGGTAATGGGATTGCAGAGACAATAGTGGGGAATTCCACAAGTTCAAACTCATTATTATGTAGTTATGGAGAAGGGAGGAGCTTCTTTTTCATAGTCCCACCTCTCATTGGTGCCCTTCTCTTTTGTGACCTCTCTTTTCCTTCTTTAGATGTCTGTTTTCCTTGGGCTTTTCCTTTCCTTCTCAGAAATCCCCACTTGGGCCCACTGGGAGCTTGTGGGTCTGCCTGTCCCTAAACAAAACTATTCTCAGTTATCTGTCACCTTGGAAAGGATCTAATGAAAAAATGCACCTTTGGATGTTGGATTGTTTTATCTTAACATTAATTATAAGGGACAAGTCATTGACTAAAATAATGATTTAAAAAAAGGAACAATTCAGGCACTAGGGGTAGTTTAGTGGGGAAGATAACTTTAGCACAGTTCCCATCAAATTATACCATATAGGCAGTTAGTACCTCCACTCTAACATAATCAAAGATTGGTACAAATAGTAGAAATTCTGAATTAAACCCCAGTGCTTTGATACTCAATAAACTACCATCCTTTCTTCCTATTTTGCACCAATACCTATGTCTGGATTTTTACTTTTTTAATATCATTGCCTCTTTCCCTTAGTCTTCTTCAGTAAAGAATTGGTGAATGATCCCTGTACTGTACAAAGAAAGAAAAACTGAACCTGTGAGTAGTATGGACAAGATTATTTGATCCATACTAGCATCTTAAAACTGTTCTAAAGACCCTCAGTCCTAATCTATATGTATTTCTCTTCTTTGGGGTTCATGCACTGAATCTATGCTGTATACCTCAAAGATTCTTAGAACTAAAAAGAACACTAGAAATTATCTAGTTCAGTTCTCTTGTTGATAAAGAAAATATGGCCCAAGGAAATTATTCTTAGACTTATTTCTTTTGCTTTCCTGATCCTGAATATTTCATTTTTTATCTCATTTTCTTATCTTTAGATTTAGAGACTGTAGAAGCGTTCTATAACTTTTTAGAAATAGTCATTATTCAGGCTATTCCTAAAATGGCAAATATACCAAAATTGAGGCATCCAAATAAAGATTATCTTCCCCCTTATTCTGCAGTTTTTTATTTAGAATGTTTCTGGAGTTCATTTTTATGGACTGTGTTACAGGGCTGATTTGTAAATAACACAAGATAATCAGTTTCATTGCTTTGCAAACG
Organism: Gracilinanus agilis; assembly: GCF_016433145.1. Taxonomy (NCBI): domain Eukaryota; kingdom Metazoa; phylum Chordata; class Mammalia; order Didelphimorphia; family Didelphidae; genus Gracilinanus; species Gracilinanus agilis. Next base: position 343,102,214 of record NC_058131.1, on the reverse strand, counting down.
CATCTTGGTTTTCACCAAAAATTATATTACCCAATTTGATCACTCACCTATTTTCAATATACCACATCTGTCTCTTGACTATTTCCAAAAATCAAATTACTTTCAAATGATGATGATTTGCTACCACTTAACAAATTCCAGAGATTGAGCCTCAGTCCCTGAAAGTATTGCCAACAAAGGAATTACCTAAAATATTTTGAGCAATAGCAGCCTTGTTAAAATAAGCATATGGCCTTCTGGAGTAATGACTACTTGGAGCGCTCAGTTACCTATGTTGATTTCTTTTTTATTCAGCCATATTCTTCTACTACATTAAAGAACTCTTTGTAGTATAAAACATTGCTTCTGCCTATTAAATCAGCAAGCATTTATTAAGCACTTATTGCATGCTAGTTTCTGGGGATAGAATGCCAAAAATGGAAACATCTCTGCCTTCAGGGAGCTTATCAGGGAAAGAAAAATAAAATAAATTACACACACACACACACACACACACACACACACACACACACACACACACGGAGTTGTCTGAGGCACTAACAACTCAAGGAGATCAGGAAAAACTTCATGTGGAAATTGTTAGCTGAGATAAGCTTTGAAGGAATTTAGAGATTCTAAGAGACAGAAATGAGGAAGAAGTATATTCCAGGCATGTGAAACAGCCTGCTAAGACAGACACAGGGGAACATAGACTGTAATGGTTAAAGAAGAGTAAGGCCCCATTTGACTGGATCTTAAGAGTACATGAATAGGAGTGTGTAATTAGTTTGGAAAGGTAGACTGACCCTAGGCCATGAAAGATTCTAAATGTCAAAGAGGAGCTTTTTTGTTATTTGTCCCAGAGGCACGAGGGGCCCACTATTTAAGCAGCTTGGGCAGGTGACTGACATGGATTATATCTGGGCTTTAGGAATCACACTTGTAGGTGTGTGGAAGATTGATTGGAAAAGGAAGAGATAATGTATAAAGACTAGTTAAGAAGCTGTAGGCCATGTGAGATGTGATGAGGGTGAGAACCAGGAAATGTATTCATGTGAGTAGAAAAAATGGGCTAAAAGAAGTGCTATGGAGTAAGAGCTACAAGACTCTGCAGTTGAGTAAATATGGAAATTAATGTGTTCTTTGGCCCTCTTACTTCTACCAGGCTCAAGCTCGGTGTCACCGAATAGGTCAAAGTAAGGCTGTGAAGGTCTATCGTCTCATTACTCGAAATTCTTATGAACGAGAAATGTTTGACAAGGCCAGCCTGAAGCTGGGGCTGGACAAAGCTGTTCTACAGGACATTAACCGTAAAGGAAGTACAAATGGGGTGAGTATAAGCATCTGTGCTTTCCGAATGTCTGCCATACAATTACCCTTAGTATTATGTAATAATGTGGGCTTTTTTTGACTGTGATCAAGATCTTAGTAAACTTGGATCCTTGGTTCCATCATTTAAATCATTATTTGTTCTATGTGGTTTGACCTCTATATTTCAAAGTAGATTGTAGTCATTCATTGCCTAGTTGTTAATTCTCAAGCTTCATTTAGATCAAAAGTTCTTAACCTTCTTTATGAGACAGCTAAGTGGTACAATGGATAGAGTTGGGCCCGAATCAGGAAGACTTGAATTCAAATCCTGCTTTAGCCATTAACTGTGGCCCTGGATAAATCACTTAACCTGCCTACCTCGGTTTCCTATTCTGTAAAATGAGAATAATAGCATCTACTTCCCAAGGCTGTTGTGAGGATCAAATGAAATAAGAATTATAAAGCACTAGCATAGTGCTTGACCCAGAGAGTATACTATATAAAATATTAATTATTTTCTATGTGATCCTTTGATCATCTGGTGAAGCATGAAGGGTTTTTAATGTTTAGAAAAAGACAACTTCTCAGAATTGTATTTTTACATGCATGTGATTGGAGAGGAAAATAATTGTAATCCAGTTATCAAAAGATTATTTTTTTAATTTATGGACCCCAGGGTAAGAGGCTCTTGGCTTGAAGGATAATTAAGCCTTACCTGACTGAATTTTGCAGATAAGGAAATTTAGGCTAAGGAGAACTATGTACATCAGAGGTAGATGTAATAGTATTAAATTTCACAATAAGCAATTAAAAAGCACTATATTATTACTATAGCAATCCCTGTTTGCCTAGACCTTGCCCTGTCTCTCTTAGAGTTGTTACTAGGACTGAAAGTAAAGGTTTAAAATGAAAATTTTAATACCTTAAAAACTTGTGTTTTTTTTCTTTTCCCTTTGGCAAATGCCTTTTTTTGTTGGTGGTGGTGGTTTTTTTAGGTACAGCAGCTCACAAAGATGGAAGTGGAGGACTTGCTTCGGAAAGGAGCTTATGGAGCTTTAATGGATGAAGAAGATGAAGGTTCCAAATTTTGTGAAGAAGATATAGATCAGATCCTACAACGAAGAACCCACACCATCACCATCCAGTCTGAAGGAAAGGGATCTACCTTTGCCAAGGTATAAGACTTTCTTGCTAACCACCTGTTTCCTCTCCACCCAATTACCACCAGTCTTCTCTGGCTTGAACATCTTTTTCTTTGGCTTTTACTGGCCCAAGGATTCTGCTGCTTTAAATGTAAACAAACACAAAAGAATTGGAGTCCGTATGAAAGTATGATTGTACACATGCAGAGATCAGTTCCTTCTGTGGTGGCAGAATGCGGTGTCATAGAAAAGATGGAAGAATGTTTCACACTGAAGTTTCATGTTCAAAATATCAAGTATCTTAGTGTTGTGGGCCACAAGCATAGTTTAGCAGGGGGAGCATACTAAAATAATCTAATCATGAAATATCATATAAATAAGTGTTTCTTTATTAATAGCCAGGAATAAGAATTCTTATGAAGAATCGAGTTCTAAAAATAATGATATTTTGAAGTTTATGTATGTGTTGATGGGTATATTTTTATTTTCATGGGAATAGAGATTTCCCCTGAGATGATGACAGTAGTGACACAATAATATTAAAAAGTTCTTTACACACATTGTCTCATTTGATCATTTCTATGTCCCTGGTGAGGTAGGTATTATGTTCCCCTTTTCACAGATAAGGAAATATACTTAACAGTGTTAATTGGCTTGCCTGCTTATGGTCATCTACATGGTAAAGAATAGAGAACAGACTTGAACCCAGGGCTTCTGATTTGGAGCTTAGTGCTCTTTATATCATGGCAAAATGACTTCTCAGCTTTGTAGAGCTGCCTAGATTTCCCTTTTTATGTAGCCCAAAAGAAAAAGCCCTTCATATAGTGCCAGGCCTGAAGTCAAGAAGACTCATCTTATTAAATTCAAATCATGCCTTCGACACTTGCTAGCTGTGTGACCCTGGGCAAGTCACTTAACCCCTATTGTTCTCAGGGAACTGTAAAAATGAACTGGAGAAGGAAATGCCAAACTATTCCAGAATCTTGGCCATGAAAATCCCAAATAGAGCAATAAAGAATTGGACACAACAGAAAAATAACAAAAAATTTCTTTTTTCTCAGTTAAACAGAAATGGGTTGAATTTGAACTTTCAAATATGAATTCAGTGAGTCTGTGGTTCAAAATGAAGCTTTTTATTCTGGCTGTTAATAAATGATTAGGCTTAAGCATCACATACCTTTATCTGTCCTATTGAAAGTTTTAGTTTTAAATATGTGTGAAATAACTTCAGTATGATGTTGGTTCCTGCTGTTTTACTATAGATCACTGATTTACTGTTATCTTCTTCACAGGCTAGTTTTGTGGCTTCAGGCAATAGGACTGACATTTCCTTAGATGACCCCAACTTTTGGCAGAAATGGGCTAAAATAGCTGAACTGGACACTGATGCAAAGAATGAGAAGGTAGAGGGTCAAGTATATTTTGATTTCTCTTTGTGTATTTCTGTATTGTCAGAACAAGATATCAGAACAAAAGCATATCCACAAGTCAGACTACTATGGAAAATTCAGACCATAATTTTAGTGCCAAAAGAGGACTTTGGTGATCATATGATCCACCCCTCCCCACCCCCCACTCTCAGCATACCTTAATAGCTTTTCTTTTCATTGGTATTTTGTGTCTCATTTTTTAAAGTTAAAGTTTAGTTGTTAGGGTTTTTTTTTTTAAGTTTAGCTTAAGTTTTAGCTTAGGTTATATGATAAATGAAAATGTCCTTTATATTTGCATATTCAATAAATGTCCTCCTTAAAATAATCCATCTGTATACACCCTAATGAAATGTGCTCTGAAGACCTGTGTATATTATGGATGAAGAAATTAAGTCCCAGAAAAGCTAAATGACTTTCCCTAGATCACACAGTGGCTTAACAAAAAGAGCCAGGTCTTGAATCCAGATCTGTTTTCCAGCTCAATAGTCTTTATATTTTATCCCACAATCTGTTCTGCCTAGATACACGTACAACTAAAATATCACTCAGGATTCCAAAAGACATCACAGCTGCCCATCCCTCTATTCTCTGCCTCCCTTTTCAAGTTCTTGAAAATTGAAAAAGATTGCACAAATGACTTAAAATATAATTCCTGTTTCTTTCTTTTCTTTTCTTTTTTTAATTTAACCACTTACTTTTTTGTGGGTATCAATTCTAAGCCAGAAGAGTGGCAAAGGCAAAGCTGTGCTACCTAGCTGCCCCTATAGTTCATTTTTCCAAATATTCATTCTTCCAATAGAGATATTAATTGGAAGAAATGCAAAAAAAAAAACAACACTTCTTTTAGGTCATGAGATTGAAGTGTTAGCATTTGAAATGATCTTTGAGATTATCTCTAGACCAATGTCCTCATTTAGCAAATGAAGAAGCAAAGACCTATAACTACTAAATGACCTGGCCAGGGTCCTATGGAAGTAGTGAATGGCAGTGCTGGGATTTGAACTCATAGCCTACATACTTTTCATTATGTTATGCTACCTTTGAATAATTGGGGGCAGGAGGGTACTAGCAACCAAACATCCAACAACTAGTACCCATATGAAAACTTGTACCTTTAGGAGGGAAAGTATATAAAAAGCATGAAATTTTCTTTATAGCTTAGACATAGTAGCTTAGAGTAGAAGTTTCCTAAGAGCCACATTCAGGTATAATATAGTTAGCAAAGATATATTTTCATTATAATTTTTGTGACCTGCAGTTTTATTATGCTCACATAGACTGTATCTATTTTCAAATAATTTTCTAGTTAAGGCATTTTATTGATAGCTTCAAGCTTATTCTTTATTTTTTTTTCTCTTTTCTCACCTAATCACTGTCATCAAACCAAATTCCTCATATTGGTCAGGGGACATGCAGCACTAAGGAAGTAGAATAGGGGCTTCAGAGCTTAGAACAGAGTTCATTGGAAAAGAAAAAGAACTGGAAGAAACTAAGGAACTATTACTACCTATCCTGGGTGGCCAAGTAGATTGCCCTTCATTGTTAGTTGACACAGTCACTTAGTGTTTCCATGATGTAGAAAATTCTTTCAGCTTCTTAACCAGGGGGAACCAGGAATGAATGTTTGTTCCATGGGCCATAATTTAGTGAATACTACCATCCTGATAAATGATATTGAAGACTTGGCATTGTAAGATGTGAAACCTCTTACCTCAGAGGACCTCAGAGGCCAACTAGTCCAACTTTCTCCCATCTAGGATTCCCTTCTTAAAACATCCCTGAGAGAAGATCATCTCTAGCCCCTGCTCTAATATTTACTGCTCAAATTAGGATAGGACATCAAGGAATGAGGCATGGAAAAGGCTCATGGGGAAGCTCAGCCCTCTCCCCCGCCCCAATCTTTCTATATGTTAATTTTTATGAATCTCTGTCCCTCACATTATAACGTCCCCTTAAAAGAAATATAGTATATAAAGAGACACACTTGCTTATGCCCTGAAATCCTCCCCCCTCACCTCACCCTCCCACAACACCCACACACCCACAGTTGAGCCCATCAGACCCTTTCTGGACACATGAGCTAACACTCTCCCTACATCCAACCACCAGCAGTTAGAGCAACCTGGTCACAGGACCTCCGGAATTCTTCTAATCTAGTCTCCTTTCTCCAAATAAATGTATTTTAATCTTATCTATTAATAGGGATTTTCAAGGACCATAGTAGAGCCTTTAAAATCACATTTATTTTGAGATTTATGAAGCACTTTCCTCACAACAATCCCATGAAACAGGGCAAATATGATCCCTTTTGCTGAAGATGAAACTTAAGTCTCAGCAAGGGGAAGTGAGGCCACACAGTTTGTAAGGGTCTTTTGGTTTCAGTTCTAACGTTCTCTCCACAACACTGTTCCCTCCTTATAACCATTGTTTTATAGTCAAAGTTCCTCTCTCTTTGACATGGGGAAGAAAATAACCTTTATGTCCTTAGTGCAACAAAGCAAGACTCTTAGAACAATGTAAACGATTTTGTTGTCCATTTTTAATTTGGTTTTAGCCAGTTAGGCCAGCATGAAAGATATTTTAGGAATGAATAGAGAAAACCTAAGCTATAGGTGGTGATAGGAAAGTCATGTTGACTGACCCTGAAGGAAATGTTACTGAGGAAAATGTCCTTCGAAGCTGTATCAGGAAGTGATATCTTAGAGCAAAAAAGGATTTTTCTTGGAAAGGCTTTTCTATAGTTCAACTCTATAAGGTAATTGTAATTGGAAAATGGATAATGAAATTCAGGATTTGACTGCCGTCAGGAAGTTGCTTAAGAGATAGAGAGCTAATTATTGATGGCATCTCCAGAGTTCTGCTTGCTCTCTGTTCTGAGCTGAGCAGCTGGGGCTCACCACTGTGGTTTCTCTTGGCAAGATGATCACTGCCAAGTCTGCCACTTTGAACCCCATAGCAACTTTACTTTTCTCCACCTCTGTAAGACTGGTTACAACAACAGCAGAAGGCTGTGGACAGCACTAAATACTGGGGAGCACACTGATTTCATATAAATTCAAAGAAATCCACTCTGTTTTTCTTGTTATGAGGTGGTAGGCATATTTCAGAGAATTCCTCCCCCTCTTACTATGAGAAGATGTATGTTTTGGGAAACAGGAAGGGCCCAGGGTTCTTGCCTGAGAGTGACTCTTTTAGATATGAAAAAGGGCAGGCAAAGCATCATTACTGTGTGTGTGGATGAGAAAGAGAGAGAGAGAGAGAGAGAGAGAGAGAGAAGAGGTGCTTCTCCCACAACAGCCCCCTCTCTGTCTCTAGGAAAGCTTAGTGATCGACCGGCCCCGTGTGAGAAAGCAGACCAAACACTACAACTCCTTTGAGGAGGACGAGCTGATGGAATTTTCTGAGTTAGACAGTGACTCTGATGAAAGGCCCACCCGATCAAGGCGGCTAAACGAGAAAACCCGGCGCTACCTCCGGGCAGAATGCTTCCGGGTAGAGAAGAACCTGCTCATCTTCGGGTGGGTATCCGTTATACCTGCCTGTTCCTCTCTGTCACGCCAAACTCTCAGGGTTTGTTGGGGATTCCTAACAGATCCTGTCAGCCCTGTCTTTGGGTTTTTCTCTTAAGTCTCATTGGTATTCTGTTCCTTGTCAGGGAACTTTTAGGGCAGAACAGAGATATCTTTTAGCCTGTAGTTCCTATGGGTAACTGTGAACTTCTTTCAGAGTATTTTGCTCACAATTTTATCTTCTGCTTTCATTCTCACCTCCATAACCAGCTTACTGCTTGGTTCTGTTTTATTTTATTTTTCTATCTTCTTTTCACCCAAAAAGGACAAAGCACCCCATGTAACAAATACTAAAGTTAAAGAAAAAACTTCATATAGCTTCTCTGGGTAAGGTGGAAAAAGAAAGCTTTGGCATGCATGTCTTCATGTGAAAATACTGCACATTCTAGGTACTCAATATTGACTGCATTATTCATCTGGGCTCTTTGAACTCACAACACTTGATAATGCACAAAGAAAAACTAGGAAGGTTTTGTAATCATTTGAACCTGGTTTCTTTGCCAGCCCCTCTTGTCTTATGGTTCCGATGTGAAAACACTCAATACTTGATGTGTTGGACATCACAAGGAAGCACAATTGGAACCCCTCAGGTCCAATGGAGTAAAGAACAACAAAAGGAAGCTACACGGCCCATTAAGAAACTACAAGTATTCTTGGTTTTTGATGGTCTTTGGAGGCTTTTCCCATCATGTTGTGGTTCTGGGTTTTTCATAGCTCATGTCCCATGATATTTCTATCCCACAGGTGGGGAAGGTGGAAGGATATCCTTACTCATGGGAGATTCAAATGGCATCTTAATGAAAAGGACATGGAAATGATCTGCCGGGCTCTCCTGGTATACTGTGTCAAACACTACAAAGGAGATGAAAAGATTAAGAGTTTCATATGGGATCTAATCACACCTACAAAAGATGGGCAGAACCAGGCTCTCCAGAACCACTCAGGTAAAAACAGTCAAGACTCCTTTTTAGCTCACAAGCTCCCTTTTAGCATCTATCTTTTCAAATGGCCTGCATTGTTACGCTAGATCTTTACTTTTTCATTATTAACTCATGAGAGGAGTTAATAGAGCTACTCTAGAATTTGAACTTACTAGTGAACTGTCACCTGTAGAATTTTGTACAGGTTCATATAGTTCTTCATCCAAAGTTTGCCTGGCTCCCAGACTTGCACAATAAAGTCAGGAAGGTCAGCTTGGTTCCCGTTTTCGAGTTTGGCTTTGCTTGGTCTGAATCATTCTCACCTTTCTTCTTCTCTTCCCTCATCATCCTCCTTCTTCTAAACCCATTCTCTACTTATCCAAATTCTACCTATTCTCAAGGCCTACTTCCCCCAAAACTTAGGATGAAACCTTTATCCTTGCGCTATCTCTCCCTGGATTCCTGCCTTTATCTCTTCATATTCCTAAAGCATAAACCTCTATCTGAACTTCTTTTACATGTAAGGATATTATACACTTTGGAATTTTGTTTCTATCTTAATTGCTTTCTGTGTGTGTTTGCCTCCCAAACTAGATTAGAAACTATGAGGATAGGGATTGTGTCATATTTAATCAGCACCAAGCACAATATTGATTATTTAGTCCTGTAATTTGTGTTCTGTCAACTTGAAACTAGGTACATATTCATCTGGAGTCACCAGGTGAGTTATAAACCACCAACAGTTAGTTGTATTATCTAATCACCACCATGTGAATAATATTTTCTGTTAGGCAGTTTCCTTATGCCTTCTCCCATTTATGAGCCTTCTTTCATTCTCATGCCCTACACTGCCTGTTTCAGGGTTATCTGCCCCAGTCCCCAGAGGGAGAAAGGGAAAGAAGACAAAAAATCAGATGCTACTTCCAGAATTAAAGAATGCAGACTGGTTGGCCACTTGCAACCCTGAAGTTGTTCTACATGATGACAGCTACAAGAAGCACCTTAAACAACACTGCAACAAGTAAGTGTATCTGATCTACTTCCCTCCCCAGAGCATCTCTCCAACCTCAGAAATTCTTTGAGCTGAAGAGAAGACCCTGTGGCACTAGTAGTTACTCTATTAAAGAAGATCAAGAGCATTGGAGATTGGTGCTATATATTACTTTGGAATTCAGGGTTAAAACGCTTTAATTGAACAATTCTTCATAGCACCTCTTCCTGGACCCCTGACCCATATTATGTACTGTGTACTCTTAAAGTTCCTGGAAGTTTTGTTCTTAAAAGTTGTTTAGTTCCCATTATAACTCATCATTATACTGGCAACCTAACCACCCCTGGAGGGCAAGAGCTGCAAATATTCTAGTGCTGTTATGCTAAAGAGGATCTAAGTCTTCCCACTATTCTAACCCAAGTCCAGTGCTCATTGACTTCTAATATAACTCTACAGCTTGTTTTTTAATCCTTACCTTTTGTCTTAGAATTGATACTAAATATCTCTGAGGCAAAAGAGTGGTGAGGGTTGGGCAATGGGGATTAAGTGACTTGCCCAGGATCAGACAACTAGTAAGTGTCTGAGGCCATATTTGAACCCTAGTCCTCTGGACTCCAGACCTGGCTCTCTATCCACTGAGCCACTTAGCTGCTCCCACCCCCATGCCTCCAGTTATTGAAGAAGGATTTGAAAGCTTCTTTTCATTATTTCACTTTGATTCATTTAACAAGCCTTTATAAAGAATATAATTTTATTGTCCTATATACTAGGTACGATGGGGGATAAAAAAAAAAACTAAATTTGTTAACCTCTTCCCCCCCTACTCCCCAGCCTTCTGGAGTATATTATTTATTTAGGTACTTAAGGCCTACAAATAGAGAATTGATGGCAGAGCAACATAGGAATAAATACAGAATGATGTGACATCAATTAAATAGGAAAGCATGGGAACCAAGAATGAAGAAGGCCAAGTATAAATTAGGCATCTTGAGGTGGTTAAATCTTGAATTGGAACTTGAAAGAAAGTAGTAGAGAGGGAGGCACTATATTTTCTAGCTAGAAAAAAATAGCATGAGTGTTAGCCTGACTGGCTCCAGAAAAGTTGTGTTGGAGAGAAATATAAAAAGGAAATGAGAATGGTTAAAAGAAGGCAGATGGGACAATTGCTCAGAGACCTAAAGTATAATTGGGTATCTTGATTAAATCTTATTTTTAGAGAATAATAGAAAAGCTGTTCTCAGCAATTTCTGATGAGTCCCACATCCTTAGAGGCATCAACTCTAAAATGATTTTTTAAACAAAGTATTTGGCTTTTAATCTTGCTTTTCCTGTGTTCAGACTTCAGCTAAGATTGCTAGGTCCTCTGAAAGCATCTCAAAGACCATCTCACTCCCAGAGGATAGGATTCAAGTGGAACACCATCCTGCCAACACTTGGCTTCTCTTGTCATTTTCCATCCAGTTTGTCACTTAATAAACACCAGTACCATTGATTTGAACTCTTCTCACATAAATCACAGATCAACAAATGTGTTGTCCCTTCTTTTAGCTAAAGCAGAAACAGCTCTCTAACCCTAAGTTTCCATGATCTTGCTTCTATAGAAAATCCTGATGTGTTGGTGAAGCTAGAATCCCAGGAGATAGTGTCCTAAAGTCCTTTCCCTAGGTCAGAGGAAACTTCAATTCTTACTGTAGACTCTTGGCTGCTGCTGCTACTACTGAGTGGCCTTACTTCATTGCTTCCTTAGAGAATTTTTGTTTCTTCTACCTTTTGAAAGTAACAGTTATAAAAAAACTCTTATCTTAAAGTTATTGTAATTGTTTGATTTACAGTGACTAGAACTTTAAGAAGTACTTCCATTTACAATAATAACTGATCTTCTGGTCATTACATCCTCTAAGAAGTCCACAAACAATGAATTTAGCGTTGCTCCTAATTGTGACCAATTTTAAGCAGCATGTATAGAATAAATTGCAGAATGAGCTGAGTTATGTAAGAAATAAAATGGATATAAAAGGATAGATTTAAAAATATTAAAAGATTTTAAAAGGTTTTAAAAGATTTAGTAGCCATTAGAAAAATGAAGCCACATGCCATGCTGAGAGTCATTTTAAAAGACACGCCCTGTTACCTCCTCTCCCCATCCTGGCTCCACTCCAAAACCAAAGAGGAAGTGCCAATCCAACCTCTCACTATTTATCCTTCTGTCTACATTATTACACTTGCTGTCCACATAATTACACAAGAGAGGAAACCAGTTGGCTCTTGGGAAATGTAGTTTGAAAGAGCCCTAAATGTCCACAGGAAGTTTAGATCAGGGACCTCAAAATTAGTTCAAGGACCCTCAAATTTCCAATACCACAGTTAAGGCAGCTTCTTTCAGTTAGTTAACAAGTATTTTTTTTTTCAACCCTTACCTTCTATCTTAGAATTGATACTACATAATGGTTCTAAGGCAGAAGAGCAGCAAGGGCTAGGCAATCTGAGTTAAGTGACTTGCCCAAGGTCACATAGCTACAAAGTCTATGGCCAGATTTAAACCTAGGACATCCCATCTCCAGGCCTAGTACTCTATCCACCTAGCTGCCCCTCAACACATCTTAATTTTTAAGTACCTCCTATGTACCAAACAATGTTCTAGGCAGAGTGAGAAACAGATACAAATAATGAAGCAAATCCCTGCTCTCAAAGAGCTTTGTGCCTTGGGTTCAGAATTGTGTGCATATCAAAACTATCACTTCTCCTTTCCCTACTAATCCAAAACACACTCATTTCTTTTCTTCTTTAAATCTGTAACATTAACTTGTATTGTTCTACTATTTTAAATGATCGATTCCATACCTTCATATATGTTATAAAAGAAGAGAGTAATCTGGATACTACCACTATTAGGCTGGTTATTAGTAGTAGTAATCTGAGAGAGCTTTGGTTTGGTTCCCTAATGGCTGGTACAGGGACACCCGAGTCCTGCCACCCAGCTGGATGTTATAATAACTGCCCTTCTTTATAACAGTGCCCAGGCAGGATACCTAAGGTCAATGGATAGGTAACCCTTTCAGGTCCCACCTGGGGTTGATTGATTATTGGTATTGGGCTCTATCAGCCTTGGATAACGTTCATCTGACTGCATTGCTCCCTCCCCAGAGTAGTAATGGAATAACTACTCCAGGCAGGTACTTAATAACTTTATCTAGGTTGTTTAACAAGGGAAAGGAATGATCCAGAAAGGGTTGGGGAATAGGTGACCCTATCACTAAATCTATGACAATAATCCCTCAGGACTGTAGGCTGTTCAGTAATGCTGGGCTTGTTCTTCACCTCCTCTGGCTCAGCCTGGCCACAGCCAAACCAGAGTAAGCAAACTGGATGATGCAAATATTGATGATGGTTTCTCTCAGCTTCTTACTGCTAGTTGTTTGCTATAGCCTTCAGGAAATTCCACCCTTTCCACCCTCTTCTTCTTCTACCCACTTCCCGGATCCCCCCTCCTCCCCCCCCCCCCCGGGTCCCGGGATACCTAAATATCTAGAGATGGTTTAGGTGCCTAAATATCTAGGGATTCAGAGAGAATCAGAGGATCCACGGTCTGACCACAGGTCAATCAATGTTCAAGATCAAATGTCCAAGGCAAGAGTTTAGGCAAGGCTCAGCCAAAGCAAAGCCAACAGGTCCCCCAAAAGACAAAGGGGTCCAAGGGTCTCTGTCAGGGGGATGCCCAGGGTATTTATACCCACTCTGCCAAACTGCCTTTCCTCCTGTCTTCATGGCCTCTGGGAACATTCCGCTGTCCAACTGTCTTCACCTGTCAATCAAGATGAGACTCTCAGCTCCCAGAGTTTGAATATGACATATATCAAATCATCTACTTGTTTTCTGTTCTCAGCACAGTGCTAGACACATCCAGTAAATACTTATCAATTACTTTCTTCCTGAGGTGAGCTAGATTAGCTTATGGTTATCTTCTCTTCCCCCCCCCCCCCCCCCCACGGAAGAAACAGTACTACCTAAGCATGACCATAAAAGTGGTATGATACAGTAGGCAATACTAAATCTGGAATCAGGGAACTTGGGTTCAAATCCTTACTCCTCCATGATACCGGCCTCAACATTTTCTAGCTGTGTTGCTCTTGGCAAGTTACACCTCTCTGGGCCTTAGTTCCATCTTCTGTAAAATGAGAGGATTATATTGGAAGACATTTTTTTAAAACTCACCTTCTGTTTTAGAATTAATATTATGTATTGTTTCTAAGGCAGAAGAGTAGTAAGGGCTCAGCAATGGGAGTTAAGTGACTTGCCCAGGGTTACACAGCTAGAAAGTATCTGAGGCCAGATTTGAACCCAGGATCTCTTATTTCTAGGCCTTGCTCTCAATCCACTGAACCACCTAGCTACTCCCTAGAATACATTTAGGGTCTGTTACTACATTTTTACTCTAATCACAATAGAAAAACAACCCTTTTTTCTCTATCAGCACCACTCATAGGAACTGTTTTCTCATGAAAATTAGATTCCATTCTTACCAATAATTCATATTGCTACTTTATGTCATATGTCAGATATACCACCACTTAAGCAAATTAGTCAATCTATAGCCAGCTGTTTGGAAACCAGTAATATTTAATAGCTATTTGTGACCAAATAGATGATTTCTTATAAACTGGGAACACAGGAAATCACTTCAAGCTAATATACTCTCTAGCAATTAAGGAAGCTATCTTTTTTTTGTCCTATTCTTGTCTCTTAGGGTGACTAAACAGATATTTTTCTTCCTTTTGTAAGAGAGTTATTCATAATGACTTGTATTTGTAGACTACCTTATACTTTTAAAGACATTTTCACTATTCACATAATATATTCGATCAAGATCATTTACAAGAGGGAATTCAGACTACCAAGGCATACAGTGTCAAAGAGAAAAGGGTCAAAGCAAGTATCCTAGTTTATTTGAATTAATCAGTCTGTCTTTCTTAGGGTGCTTCTTCGAGTCCGGATGCTATATTACCTGAAATCTGAAGTGCTGGGAGAAGCAGCAGATAAAGCATTTGAAGGAACTCCTGCCAGGTATAACCACTGTAGCCAGGCCAGAGCTTTTACTATATAACATCAGCATAGAACTATGTGTATTTTCTTCAGAGCCTATACCTTTTACATAGAATGTTATCCAGATGATGTTTTTATTGATACTCTATGACTTATTTGATTTAGCACAACTTATGTGGATCCTCAGGATGATGATATTGTCAGGGTCACAGGTATAGGTGGTGATACCAAAGCATTAATACATAATAGTCACTTTTGGTGGAGTTAGTTGTAGTGAATCATAAGATAAACCAACCTCTCTCTCTTGGACTTTCTCTTTGGATTCCATCTTCTCTTCACCTTTTAGTACCTGCAACACTAAGAAGAGACTGGATCAGTAAAGCTCAGGTTAGCAACTTGGTGGTAGTGATACCAACAAAATTAACTGAGCTTTCTTCTCTCTTACCTCTGTATGGGAGTGATCATGGGAGCCATAAAGGAAGACAGGATTGAAGAAAAAAGTTGAAAAGCACACCTTTAAAGCATCTTTGTTTATCTTGAGAGTAAGAGTATCGTTTAGGTTGTCTCTTGAACTACTTAGCATTTTGAGTGATTTGTAGTTATAATGTTTTCATATAGTAGACCTAAGGAAAAAATATTGGCTTTTTTGATAAAGCTTCTATTGTAGCTTAAAACTTCCAAATGAATTTGAATCATTCAAGAAGTACATTGTGCTTTGGCAGGATTTTTAAAATCATATTTGAATAGTTTGTAGTGGGGATTCATTTTGGGAAATGGGGTATAGATTGTACTTGGAGGGGCAATCAGGTACTTTAACCTATAATTCTGTGATTCTATGTGATATTGAAAATCAAACAGAAGCATGATCCTCAAATTAGGCTGAAGATTTAGAGATGTTTTGCTTGACAGAGTTTTGAGAACTCTTCCTATAATTATGCCACATCTCTTGACCCTTCACCAGCCAGTCCTCCCTTCTTTATCATTCCTCCCCTAAATTCCTGACCAGACTAGTACAGATGTTCTTGTTATAATTCCACTCTTTGAGCTTACTGAATCCTGAACTCACTTTTGTCCATGCATTTGATTATATGCAAATTTAGCAGCATATAAAACATTCTGGGATAATCAAAAACAAAATGGAGCTGTCCAAAGAAGACTTTCTTTTTTATTGTTGTCACTTCCATCTTAAGTATGATGCTACCAAGACCCTGGGTTATGGTATTGGATTGTTGGATGTTGCATTTTTGTCTATATACAGAAAAATGTCTATCCATGCTGTGTCCTCCACAGAGAGTTGGATGTTTTGCTGCCTGATATTGACTACGTGGAGATCCCAGTGGATTGGTGGGATGCAGAGGCCGATAAGTCTCTTCTTATTGGAGTGGTCAAACATGGTGTGTATTCCTAGGAGATTTGATAATTTTCTCCCAATAAATGATCAACTCAGTGAAAAGTTTGCTTTAGGAAACCCTACTGTCAAAGTGGCTTTTATGTGAGTTAAACACATTTCTCTTGGACAGTTAAGAATAAGGAGATAAAATATGCATGGTCGCTGGCTTTTGTAGTTTTTCATATAGTTAACTTTTGGTCATTTTCCAATTTACAGTTTTCACTTTCAAAAAAACTTCACCTCTAAATCTTAAAAATTAGCCTAAATGGATGTACATGTTATAGTGTGAATGTTTTCAATAGGTTAGAGATTCAAAGGCTAGATAAAGTTTGTTACAAATACACTCTAAAAGAAAAATTCAGTTGTGTAAGGCCATATGAAATCAATCACATGATCTCCATTTTCCCAAACTACTTCAATCAATCAATCTACTTAAGTTAATAAATATGTATTAAGTACCTCTTATATGCCAGGCATTGTGTTAAGTGCTGGATATTCTTAGTCCTGTTGGTATAATACCTTCATCTAAATACGGCCATAGATTGACAAATATTTTCATGCTAACTGTCTACTACAAGGAATGTTTATAAATTTTCAATAATAACTTGGGACACATAAGATAATTTTTGAGTTGTGGGAGAGGTGTGACATATGTAGACCTTTTCCTCTTCTCAGGATCCCGTTACATGTCCCATGTTCAGCTAGTTTTCAGCTAATCCATAATGAATTTAATTGATGATTAAGCTATAATCATCAAACTATAATAACTTGAGATGTGAGAGATGCCATTCCTCCCCTCTGTTAATCCCCAAATGAATAAATGCACTTGATACATAAACCACAATCAAAGATTGTTAACTCTAGCATTTCTGTATCAGTTAATGAATGCACAGAGATATTAATCTGGCCCATATGCTGCCTGCATTAGTACTTTCTGGGAAATTTCCTCAAACACAATTTATAATTCAAGTATTTGATTTTCACCCTTGGAAAGTCCTGCACCAGAGATATTTATAGAACCCTGCGCTTTTGGCAGAAATGATGGCACTTAACCCTAATTTTAGAGGAAGCATGTGATGTCCCAGGGACCCAGTAATTCTGTAGTGTTAAGCCATAAAAAGTAGATAAGCTGGAAAGTCTTAAGATATACAGTAAGATATTATATTATCTTTCCCTGGTGGTACCCCAGTGAAGCACCCAAGGAAACTGATTATTTAGAGCACAAATACATTTGGAAATTAAAGGGTCATTCAGATTCTGCTTCCTGCCTTAGTTATGAATCAGCTTTATTACTTCTGTTGTTTTCAGCATTAACTGGTCAAGACTAGAGCATTAGATAATTCAGACTGCGCACAGATATTCCATTTGTTAGTAGAAAAGTTTACATAGCAGAACTTTCTAATCTCTGTAATGCTCATGATTGCTCATGCTTGGGTAGAGTGACTACTCTAGCTCCTCACCCTTAGGGAGGCTAGGTGTCCTGAAGGTGAAAGTCAGAGATGTCAAGAATTTGATTATAGTAGTTCTATCCATTCTCTTGACAAGGACAAAGAAATAAAAGGAGAAAGTCAGTCATTCTTTCAGACACACTTTATTGCCATCTTCACTTTGCATTCTAAACTTTTCTTTACTTTCCATTCTTCTTTGTCACTAGTGCTATATTACTACAGGGTTGGGAGCAAGATCATTGATTTAGAGCTGTCAGGCACTTTAGTTTCCATGTAGTCCAACTTACTCATTTTATAGTGAGGAATTGAGGTCCATAGTAACTTGCCTAAGGTCACACCGGAGGAACATGACAGAGCCAGGTTTGATCATGGGTCTTCAGACACCAAATCTAATATTCTTTCTATCATACTATGCTGGTGATGAAGAGTTTCACGGCAAGATTAACAAGTTACTAACTATAAATGAGCAGTACTTGTAATGCTAATGCTGCTTCAGATAAAGAGTAAAAGAGCCCTCAAAAGAAAATTGTTGTTTAAATGTATCATTGTCATCATCCAAAACAAATGCATAGTTCGAACAGAGGTTCCCAAAGCTAATGAGAAAACTAAGGAACAACAAATTAAAATCAGTTCTATTAACACTTGGAATGGTTCCACACAATCAATTGCACATCATTTATAACTAGGAGTCATGATGATGTGCTGACAGTAGTTCAGAAAGAAGTACTTCTAGACATCTGTCATGTGCCCTGGAAATTTCTATCCAATAATATCTCACTCCATATCTTCTTCCATTAAAGTGAGGCTACACCAGATTATTTAAATTATAAAAATAATATATTATCAGATTTGTGTTTTAGGAAACAGAATAGGATATTTTCTGCTATGTGGCATCATAGCTAATATACTACTTTCAAATGAGAAAGAGATCTATAAGCTATTTTTAGAGCTTGGTATAGAACAATTTTTAGTCTTTACCTAGTGGATTAAATTTACTTCTGGTACTAGTGAATTTAGTTAGTGAATCACTTTTTTTAACGACTTCAAGCAAGTCTATTAGACTATTTCAGTAACAGGTTGGGTTACAGCTGCAGAGGTGCATGGCTCTGACTTGATGCTTCGCCTAAATCCCCACAGCAAAATCCAAATGAAGATTTCCTTAAAGGGGCCCTTTAACAACCATCAAGTCCCAGGTGCCCAACTCATTGCCTTCTGCCTATGATCTCCTATAAAAATGGCTTTCTAGCCAGTCTGTATCCCACAGCTTTATTTAATGGTATTATTGGTTATACTATAAATAATTTTTCTTGATTTATAGCTAATGATTGATTATAATCTTTCTCTAAATCTATAATCTCTCTAAATACCAACTAGGTAAATATTATTTAACAACCAACCCCTCTCTCTTTGAAACAAATACCTAGACCAGAGACTAGACCCCTGATGGCAAACCTATGACACGCATGTCACACTGACCTGTGTAGCTATTTTTGATGAAACGCGGCTGCATACAGAGAAGTCTATGGTTCAAAATGACACACCACCTGAGTTATGTTCAGTTTTTTGGCAAATTTTGACACACCAAGCTCAAAAGGTTGCCCATCACTGAACTAGACTTGCCTCTTTCTCCTTATTATGAATTTTTCAATTAGTTTCCTAAATGGTTGCCCTCTTTCTTTCTTTCTTCTCAAACCACACCCAAGACTAACTGGAATCCAAACACTAACCAAATTGAGGTTAAAATCAAACCCTTTCACTAACTTTTTCCCACCCCAAACTCACACTGGAATTAATATAGGACCTTGCCTCTTTTTTAAAAATATTCCTATTTTTCTCCTACTCCCTTACAAAATAAGAAGATCTCTCTGTTATTATTACTTAGGGGGGGAATGTATTCATTAAAATTGACACACACACACACACACACACACACACACACCATTATCCTCTAATTAATGTTAGCAAAATATTTTGTTCTATTTTTCTTTTTAAAAGAAAAAAAGTATGTAAAATTACTGTAGTTGATGCTGGTCAGTTAACACCTTCTACCTCTTATTCATTATGTCACATTATTCATGTAAGCAGGTTCAATGGTTAACTTTTTGCCCTTTGCTTTTTTATCACATTACTAGATGTTTTCATTGCAGTCTGTATGGTCCTGTGGGCTACAATGGCAATAATGAAAGAAACAGACTTAAATTAGAACAGTTAGCTACAAGATGAAAAACTATGCAAATGAGATGTTCCAGAGCTAGATTATTTGATATTTCAATAGTTAAACATTTACTGAGCATCTGCTATGTAACCAGGCACGATGCTAAGCAGTGAGAGTACAAATATGGCATTCCCTGATTTTAAGAAGCTTGCAATATAATGAAGGAAGACAACACAGAAAAAGAAACTAAAAAGTAAGAGGGTACTCAACAGAGTATGTGATGAGGAAATCAGAGAAGCTCCAAAGTACCTCAACAAGGTAGAAAATGAGATGTCTATCCTGAGCTTCCTCCTTCAATTGAGATCTTAGAAATGGCTTTCACTTCCAATCAGAAGGGCAGAGGATAGAAAGGATAGAATATCAAGGCTGATTCAGTCTTGTAGGGTCAGAATTTCCCCTGATAAGGTTCCCAGGGCATGGTGGAAAAGTCAAAGAAAGCCTAGTAGTGCAGCCAGATGGGAAACACCCATCATTCCAGTTAGCCAAAAACTTATAAACTTATACATGTGCCTAATGTTTACTCACAGAACATTTGAAGACGTTTTCATTCTTTTGTCTGTTGGCCCCATATTTCTACTTCATGTTAGGAATATTTTCCTGGCAAGAAGAAGAATGTGATGGTGATTTTAGGTCTATGATCCTTTAAAGTGTGTGATTAAAAATTGTTTTCTGTTTAAGAAAATGAGATCTCTGGTATAAGGTAGAAGTAGTAGGCCTTGAGATTCAATGTTATTCTAATGCTTCTTGCCATCTTCATGCAGGTTATGAAAGATACAATGCAATGCGAGCAGACCCAGCTCTTTGCTTCCTGGAAAAAGTTGGAATGCCAGATGAGAAGTCCCTTTCTGCAGAACAAGGTGTCACTGATGGTTCACAAGACATGTCAGAGAGGTGAGAAATCATATGGGCCTCTGACAATAGTAAAATATGGCTTTTTGTATTATAAAAACACAACCTCTTCCTGCCTCATACACCACTGTCCCTAATTTCTTTATCATAATGTGTCAGTCTCTAATCTCCCTTCTCAAATCATCCCTCACAATGTTAGTACAGTTTTCTACCATGTACACTGCTTAAATGAAATCCACCTCTCAGATTTATCTAGTTTCCCCTGGACACTGCTGGTTCAAATACAGTTTTTTTTGTTGGGGTAATTGATCAGGAAGGTCTACCACGTTCTACTCCACAGTACCTGACTATCCTCATCTCCTGCTGCACTTGCTAGCTGATGACCAATAGAGGATGGGTCCCTCAGAAAAGAAATAATGAGATCACAGGTCATCTGTGCTGAAGAGCTCTTTAGATAAGACAGTTCTGACAGCTTAGAACCATTAAAGAGTTTTAAAAACCCTTTTCAACCTGGCATCTTCCTAACTTATTAGTTTTCTCGTTTTTTTATTCCATTTCCCTTTTACCCTTGATCCAGTCACACAGGCTGTCCTTTCTGCTATCTACTATACTACTAGCCCATGATGCTCCTACGTCCCGAGTCCCTGCTTTATCACAGACTGTCCCTCATGCTTCAGTTGTCCTGCCCCCTAATCTCAGCCTTTAGACTTTCTTAACCATCCTTTATTCTGCTTATATCTCACCTTTTGCAAGAGACCTTTCTGGGTTCGTCCTCCTCCACCCACTTCCTGGGCCTTTCCTCTGAGATTACCTTCCGTTTTACATTGCCTAGGCCTTATAGGTACAGTTTTTTACATATTGTCTTTGCATTAGAATATGAGCTTTCTAAGATCAGGAACTGTGCTCTTGCTCTTTTTTGTATCCTAGCACTTAACATAGTGTCTGGCACATAGTGAGCACTTAATAAATACTTATTGACTAACTAAGGCACTTAATGAAATTTTGTTCCAACTCTTAAAGCAGAAAAACGATAAGGGCTAGGCAATGGGAGTTAAGTGACTTTCCTAGGATCACACATTTAGGAAGTATCTGAAGCCAGATGTGAACCCAGGTCCTCCCAACTCCAAGCCTGATACTCTATCTTCTGAGCCACCTGTGTGTCCTCCAGCATAGATTTCTTGCCTTCCTCAAGGGTCACATACAAACAAATGTTGTGGCATCTTGTTGGCTCTTTTGTTTTTATAGGATCATCTAATATTTTGATATTTTTGATATGAGAATATCCTCTGTAGAACCCAAACAAAAAAAGGATTTACAATTTACAATTGATTACGAAGTTCTCCTTATGCTCAGTTCCTTCATTTGTACTATTTACTAATTTCATCAATTGAAAAACTACAATTTGGAGTTCAGTTTATTCATCCACATTGAGAAAAGAAATGTATGAAATATGAAAAGTACACATTGCCCAGATAATGATATCAGCTGAACGAGCATCAGTTCTACTTAGTATTTAACATATCTGTTCTGAATAAGTGTGCATGATGGATAATGAGCTAGACCTTGGAATTGAGTAAGAGGAAAAGACTGGACTGGAGTGCACATGAAAAAGTATGCATCACTTTTGGTGATCCCCAACTGTCTGGCACTTCAAAAGACTCTTTAAAACAGATAGTCTACAGAAGACTTCATATGTCTACAAAGAGCACGGAAGAAAACAATTTCAGAAGTAAAACTACAGATTACTAAAAGAAATTGGGGGGGGGGGAGGGTGAATGTAAGCATTTTCTAGTGTTACCAAAGAGAAAGGAGAAGAACCATGGCAAGGCTGTTTGTGGCCATAAAAAGAGGTTTTATTTGATAAAAGGAAGAGATGACAAAGGGAAGGCTTCCTTTTGAGTTACTTCCTTGGAAAAGTTTATAGAAGAAATGGATAAAAATGGCCCAGGATAGAAGCACATTATTATCTTTGTCAACACAGGAAGTAAAGATGCCAGTGAAATCATGGATCTATTATTTTCCCTAACACAAGTTTAAAGCACAATTCATTAATACTCAAAACCTTTTAATTTTTTTAAATTATCAGCTAAAGGTAAAATATAATGTATCCTTTAATGTAGATGCCTTGAAAGTAGAGGAAGAGGGAAGAAAATCTGTTCTGTTCTTGCCTCTCAACAATAAAACTTGTTGGATCATCAACATTAAGACTTGTGACTGAGCTAGAAAAGAAGATTTAAGACTGTAAGTTAAGGCAATTTAAGAAAACCACAGCCAACTGCCATCACCATTACTTTGGCAGAGAAAATGCAAGTAATGGCAGGGAAGATGGCCAAGATTGTAGTGTAATGGCAGTTCCATTTTCTTCTCAAGCATTTGTATTCACCAATCCCCAGGTGAGAACTCCTACCTCTCTATTCCTTTCTCTGCGTATTTTAGAGAATTATTTAGAGTAAATTCAGGGAGACTTCACCAAATTCCAAAAGAATTAGTGACTCTAACATAGTGGTATCAAACTCTAATAGAGAAGGAGTCCACTATACCATACATAAGGACCCCTGCAGACCACATACTGACTTAGTTTTAAAATGTAATTTTATCTGTGTTTTATTGTATTTTAAAATCTGTTTTATTAAATATTTCCCAATTACATTTTGTTCTGATTTGGACTGCATTCTGGAGTGTTGTGGGCCTGTGCTTATCACCTCTGCTCTAACTCAGAGTACTACCTGAATCTTTATAGTGTTCATATCCTGGTTGCTTAGAAGGGGAGAAATGTAATCATTCCAGCTGTAGATTTGAGAGACCCATAGCAGGTATGTAACTTAAGATATGTAATGCCTCCCCAAATAGCCAGGACCAGGAAAATTTAAAGTCATCTTGAAGATAAAACCCTTAATTGGGTTTACTTTGGAGCAATATTTAAACATGTAACTGTTTAACAAATATGTGAAATTCAATTTGGCTTTGATTAAACAGTTACTTCCTTTTTTTTTTTTCCCAGACACCATCCTAGGTAGTGGTGATTGAGTCTAAAATCACATACACACAAGTCCTCCTCCCTTAAGGGGCTATACAGTCTGATTGTCAGAGCATATATTGACAAATAAGTATTGTTACAAAGTAGAATGTGAAAGAACAATGGACAAATCCAGATAAATTGTTCTAAGGCAGTTTGAGAAGAGGAAAACTCAGTGAAGTTGTCGTCATGATAATCCTTGCCAAGAAGAGGAATTATGTTGACCTCCTATAGTAATGTTTTAGGTCTTTAAAAACGTAGAGATAAATTTTGAGTAAAACCAAATTAAATTTCCCTTTGAATGGGTGTCATACCAATGGCCAAAATAGTGACAACTAAATGAATGATATGAATAGAGAGCCATATTGCTAGTTTAGAAAGCATGCAAATATGAACTCTGACCACTTCCCTCTTAGCAGAGGTGGTGGGGCTTATCCTCATTTACTTGTAGATGTGCATTGTCTCACATTATTGACAATTATTTTTACACCAACCTTGCTTATTTAGAAAACAGCACTTTAGACAGGGTCTGTTTGGTAGTCCTATCAGTGACTGACTTCCTTCTGCTGCCTGTGTTATATAATACTTCTTTTGAACTTGTCTGCAGAGATCTTAAGGCTGTCTGCTAACAGTGAAGATGAATAGGATGAATTATATTCTTATTTCATCTTCACTATTACTTGGTGGTCTCCACAAGTTGCAATAGTATCATTGCAATAACAGTATTGTGTTTCAGAATTTATTAATCATTCTTTCCTTTTGTTCAATGAATTTGGGACTTAAAAACACAAAAAATTTTGGGATTTTAAGGGACTCTAGGCTCAAAACAGTGTGATATTACAGCCAAAGAAAACTAATGTGATCTTAGACCATATTGAAAGAGAAATAGTATCCAGGAGCAAGTTGATGATCAGTCTACTGTTCCCTGTTCTGGTCAGACCATTATAGGGTCCAGTTCTATCATCCACATTTTAAAGAGATATTTAAAAGTAGTGAGCATCTGATCAGATGCTGTGAGATCTGATCAGGCTGATCAGAATGGGGATAGTCCTTGAGCTCATACTATATCAGTACATGATAAAATAAAATCAGGAACAGTTAGCCTAAGAGAATTAAAACTTAGGAGAAAACACAATCAATGCCTTTAAGTATTCGAAGGGTTGTCATCAGAGGAATTAAATTTATTCTTCCTGGCTAGAGAGGGAAGAACCCAAGAGTGACAAGTTGACATTGCAAAGAAGCAGATTTAGATTCAATAAGAGGGTAACCTTATCCAAAAGTGTATGTGCTGCCTTAGGAGACAGTTTGCTGTTCCTCGCCAAGGTCTTTAAGCAAAGGGTGGATGGCAATCTGTTAGATGTAACCAGATAGTCTCTAAGGTTCTTTCCAATTCAGGTGTTCTATAAACAAAGTTCTCCTGGGTATTTTGTGATCTTTTCTCTGACTTTTGTTTAGAAGCAATCTGGATAAAGAAGATAATACTGAAGACAAAATAGATGGTCTGCAGAAACAGTTGGTAAGTCAAGTTTGCAATAGCTTTTATTCGTTTTTTTTTTTTAATTGTCACCAGACTTCCCCAACTTAGCATGAGATGAAGAGAACTTGAGTGACTACTGCACTGCACAAAAGAAATGGGTTTCTGGGACGAAAAGTGTACTTGTCTCTGTAGTAGAATAATCCTAAATCTAATACTTGGCACAATTATTATTTGACTAGGTCAGTGATTCTTAACCTGGGTCCACTGATCCAAAAAAGACGTGTGGATACATTTACAAGGATTGTATGAGTTTAAGTCAAAAAAATTTTTTTAATCTTTGTTTTCACTAACCACTAAAAATTAAATTTAGCATTTCCTTCAATTATGAATGTAGTTAACAAGTATTGTTCTGAGAAGAGATCTATAGACTACCCAGACTGCCAAAGGGGGTGGTCCATGAATACAAAATTGGTTGAGTCCATGGAGTGGATTTTTTCCTGCCTCAGTTCCTGGGAATGTTCTTTACTATAATATCAGACAGATATGTTAGTGCCTTATTAATACAGAGGCCCAGCAAGTTATCATTCCAATATGGATACTTTTGTTTATTCCTTCTGCTGAGTTGTACCCCAAAAGTTCTGTGTTTCTGCTATAGTGCCTTGTATATAGTAAGCATTTAATAAATGTTCATTGATTGACCAATTCTGTCCTGGAGACATTCAGACCTTGTGTTTTCCCCAGAATAATCTCTATATTTCTATTTATACTAAAATTACACTTTCATTTTCTCTTAAGAAGTAAGAATTTTTCTGAGAAAAGCTTTCACAACCCCTTGAACTCCTGGTTAAGCAAGATGGTTAATGTAGCCATGTAAACTAGCATTGATTCTTTAAACTTTAGACCTAAAAAAATTAGCCTCAAGACAGGTAGGAATCTAAATCAAGATCATAAACCAAATACAAGCAGTGATTTTCTTACATATTGGTTCTTACAGAAATTCAAATGAAACTCAGAACACATTTTCCTTTGGAAATAATTTCCTGAAATCACAGAATTTTAGAGCTGGGGAGGACCTTTACAGCTCAGTGAATACAACCACCACCTACAGATGATTCCAGAAAGTTGAAATGATTTATCCAGGTTCACACAGTGAGTTGGTGCAGAACAGGATAAGGACCCTCCTCCCAGGTGGCAAACTGAAGGCTAGTCCTATTGACCACAAATTATCCATGGTCAGCCTTCAATCATTATTTTAGCCATTGTTTTAAGTTAAGAAATATCTTTGTTGGCCTTTATTGCTGACAGATGCTAATTCTGCAGGAAAGGTGCTGACTAATGGGAAAATGTTTATGATGGGTTTAAAAATATAAATCTGCCATGTTGGGTAATGTGGCATATGTTTGTGCCAAGTCAGAACTTATAAGGTAAGGACCGTCCCAAGGTTATATCCTCTATTACATATTGAAAAAGAGTTGAACATCCAATGCTAGGTGTTTATTTTAATTGGAGAAGGGATATATATTATACTGATATGATCTAGTTACAAAAATTCCTTCACTCCCCCAAACCTTTGCTTTTGCTCTCCACATAAGGAAAGAACACAGATGTTTAAATGGGTCCCTACTATGATTTGCATTTTCATGACTTTTCTTCAAAGGAACAAGATGCCAAGATAATTATCTACTTTTTAAATAAGTTGAGCCTTCCCTGATATGACTTCTTTTTTTCTAGACTCGGCTGCCAGCTATATGATCTGAGAGGAGATCTGTTAGTGCAGCCTGTCCAAATGCATGCCATCAAAGGCTTGTCTGCTTATTCTAAGTGATCATTTAGTCTGAAAGGAGTTCATCAAAAAGCAACAATATTAATTCACATAAAAAACAGCTCAGTGGAAATTAGCCCTTCTTCCCTCCCCAAATTACCTATACTTCCCATTTCAGGTTTTATTTATTTTGGAAATAAAGACTTTAAAAAAATCTCATTTAGAATAAGGAATCTTTTCTACAGGCATTCCTGTTGATGCCGATTGGGTAAAATGCCCACCATTGGAGGCATATCTGCCAGTGATAATAGTTCAGATTCCACTTGGAGCTTTGATTCATTATTTTAATTTGAATTCCTGGCAATTTATCCCACTGGGTTCTCTGATTGGGCAGTGGTATTTTATGAATGTTTCCTATTCATATGAATTGAGGTAGGAATAATGAATACCAGAATGATAACTTTCACACAGTGATAAAATAAAAACACAGATGAATCAGTTTTAGACTGTTAGATACAGCATTGGTAAAATGGCAGCACTAAATTATAAATACCATTGGTAAAATCTGTAATGTTGGGGTGGTAATTAGGATGTTTAACTAAAGGCCAGTATTAGAAGAATAACTGTTTGGGAAAGCCAGCTGTGGGCTGACAAGCCCAGTCCAGGCAATACCTGTCCTGAGGTAACAACACAAACAGGTATATAACAAAGAATAGATGATGGATTTATTAATTAAAGGAAGGTGAAAAGGGAATTTGGATGATTCTAATCTAATGTCTTCTTACTAAAACCCACCAAATCGAAATGTCCTGTTACCAGGAGTCTTCTTGGATTTTAACCTATACTATCTATCTAAAGCCCAGACCCTAATATAAATAAACCTACACTGACCCAAAACTCCCCCTTTTTGGTGGCAATAGAAGGTAGTGGGTTCTGGCAGTTAGACAGGATAGGGCCCAAGAAAAGGTCCTGGATCCAGAAGGACCCCAGACCAAATCTTACTGACAGATGGGCCCAGATGAATTCAGGATCATACCAGGAACTATGTAGATATCAATCAGGTAGCAGGGAATTAGGTTAACAGAGCAGCAAGATAGAAAAATAGCCAAGGGAAAGTAGCTAGTCTCTCTCCAGGCCTAAACCCAGAGTAAAGCCAAGCTCAAGACCCAACTGTCTCTCTCCAATAGCCCAGCACTCTCCACAGGATTCTAGAATCCTGCACTCTGATGCCCATGCTTCTGCCCCCTGCAAACTTACACACCTTAACTTTTCCTATAACAGTTGAGTTAAATTCACCATGAAAAAGGGACTTTTGCAAAATAAGATTGCTAAAGGAATATAGTATCCCATAATTTTTAAGCTTTGCCACAGAAAAAAATTACTTGATACAATTACAAAGCCAAACATTAATAAACTTCTCTAGTCGTTTTTAAAATGTGAAAAATTACCACATGGAAGACATGCAGTAAACAGACCTTATCATGTAGTAAATATTACTGGTGATGATCAAGGAAGAATTCACAGCAGTCTTTGATGGTTGTGGTGGCTTTCTTTGTCCCTAGGAGGATACCAGTTTTGGCGAAAGTGAGAAGAAGGATGAAAACATGGCAGGTGAGACAAAGCCCTTCAGAAGACAAAGAAAATTAAGCACCCCGATTATATTGTACTAGAATTCATATCTTTAAAGAGAGAAAAAAAAACTCCTGCTTTTAAGAAGCCTTTTTAAGAAAGATTGACCTTTATGTTGTAGTTCAGTTATAATAGTCAAAAATTATTTTGATCTCATAACGGTTAAAAAGGGGTTTTGGTTAGGTGGATATTAAAAGGTTTGGTCACCAGGGAATTGAAGAATTATCAGTCCCCAATTAAAGAATAACCTCAAGTCAAAATGACCTTTTTGGAAGTTAATTTACAAATGAGGAGAGGAAGAGAAAATAAAAAAATCAGAAAGAGGATCAGATAAGATAAGTAACCTAACACACTGGGTAATTTGCTCTGGTCCCCTAGTTTAACCAGGCAGATCTAATTAGTCCTTAGTTGAGCGAGGCCCAGCCTTGAGCCCAAGGCTGGAGGGCTCCAGAGGGGAATGAAGCAAAGGCTGCAGTCACAGAGTCTCTTATGAAAGGGAAGTACCTTAAGAGAAAGTCAGGAAGATTTAGTCTTTACACTCACCACATGAAATTCCAAAAGAAAGATTTAAGAACAGTCTCACCAAGGTCCCAGGTCCAGCGCTCTTCCACGTCCAAGTCATGAACAAGAAGTCCTTCAGGTTCCAAGACAGGAACAAGAAGAGACCAGCTGAACTCACAGAACTCTCTTTTAAAGGGATTTCTTTTGCGTCACTTCCTATGCCTTCCTCTTAATTTACGTGTCCAATCACAACAGACGCTTTGCTTAGGACTGCCCAGGAGGCAGTCAGTAAATTCTGATTTGTCACTCACTCTAGCACACATGGGTCACAGACCTCCCAACTTGTGAATTAAGTAGAGTTGTTTACACTTTTGGTGATTAGATTTGAGAATGGGCAAGGTAGAATTAATCTCATTATCACAATCTCCATGTAGTTGGCATCAAAATTCTAAAACAGCATTGATAACTGCAGAACAGAGAATTGAGAGTTTAGGATTAATGAATCCGAAAATGTTAGGTTAGAATGGTGGTAGGAAAGAAAGCCCAGCTACATATCTTACAGTTGTATATAAAGAAGGCAGCAGAGTTCATATATATATA
This sequence comes from Gracilinanus agilis, assembly GCF_016433145.1. Taxonomy (NCBI): domain Eukaryota; kingdom Metazoa; phylum Chordata; class Mammalia; order Didelphimorphia; family Didelphidae; genus Gracilinanus; species Gracilinanus agilis. The sequence goes on along the minus strand of NC_058131.1, from coordinate 343,072,945 downwards.
TATATATGAATAAAATTTTCAGAGGTCTCTTTCACCCCCTACAAAGCAAGTCACTCTAGAAAAAGGACTTTATAGTATTCACACTTTAAAGATGCAGAAATTTATACCTAAGATTTTGTACAACACAAAGTTTTAAACAATTTTTGTTGAGTTCTTATTTTGAGGTTTGTTATTTAAGGCCCTGGAATCTGTTAATTTGGAAACTAATGGCAATTTTGAATGAGTTATTAAGCCATTTTTCTCATTGGTACTTCCTGTCTGTATTTGCAGCAAAAATTTGTAGTTGTTGTTGCAAATGTGAATGTTTTGATTTGTTAAAGTATGGCACCTTTATTGGTTGTTTGTAACTACTAATATCCTCACTGATGTTTGAAGCCCAGGATGGCTCCGACCCAGACAGATCGCCCTGGCCCGTTTCCTCTGCCCTTACAGCTCGGTTGAGACGTCTGGTCACTGTTTACCAACGTTGTAACCGTAAGGAACCTACTAGAGCTGAAATTTTATGTCCCGGTAACCAGGGATATTGGGTCCAGGAAGACATGTTTAGGAGAGCCACGGAAATGGACCCTATCAACAAGGAAATCCAAAAGAGGTAAAAGTAGCAAAAACGGATGTCATTACCTATACTAATAAAAAAATATGGGAAAATTAGATCTTGTAGCTAAGCCAGAAGTTGGTATGAAGGGAAAATGTTGCCTTTCAAGGTTAATCAGATCCTTGAAAGTAACTAGAACAAAACATTAAAAATAATTAAGTTTTGGGGCAGCTGGGTAGCTCAGTGGATTGAGAGTCAGGCCTAGAGACAGGAGGTCCTAGGTTCAAATCCAGCCTCAGACACTTCCCAGGTGTGTGGCCCTGGGCAAGTCATTTGACCCCCATTGCCCACCCTTACCACTCTTCCGCCTTGGAGCCAATACACAGAAGTTAAGGGTTTTAAAAAATAATAATAATAATTAAGTTTTCAGAATGGTAAATTTCTCATATAATGGAGTCTGATACAGGCTGAGAGGTCCTTGGATTCAAATTTCTAGATAACTAGCTTAAATTGCTAGAGTAGTAGTTTCTTTTCTAAAATTGACAGTCTCTAGGGATATGGGTTAGTGGTGAAAGCTCAGTGTGCACTCAATTGGCACATTTTAAGTATAGGAGTACCAAAATATTTTACCTTTTTTTCTTTTTTAACCTTTCTTTATGCAAATTATCAAGGTGGACAAGAAGAGAACAAGCAGATTTCTATAGAACAGTCTCTTCCTTTGGTGTTGTCTATGACCAAGAAAAGAAATCCTTTGATTGGACCCAATTTCGAGTCATCTCTCGCTTAGACAAGAAGACAGATGAAAGCCTTGAAAAATATTTTTACAGTTTCGTGGCAATGTGTAGAAATGTTTGTCGCCTCCCCATGTGGAAAGATGACGGTAAGAAATACTACTTTTAGTATATCATTGATGAAACAAGTGAGTCTTGGAATTAGCTTATTTATAACTACAGCAGTATATGTTCCAGTATAAGGAGCTCCTGAGAGAGCCAGAAACAGTTTGCTAATTTATGGAGGTCAAATTCATCATAGGTTAAAACTTTACAATACAGTACAGTTAAAGAAAAATTGTCTCAATGGCATAATTTTTCTTTCATAAAACTTGTGCTATTTATATTGCTCTAAAGATGATTTTTGACCTGTACTTTTGCACCATGCTTGTATTAAAAATACATTGCAAATACCATTTTATCTGAGGTTTAAAAAAAATTGGTGCCTGTGTCATTTGGTCATCCTCTAATGCAGTACTGAACCAGCCTCAGGAATTTTACAATAATTATAATGGTTGGTTTGTAGTTTTGCCCTTTGAACTGTTACACACTTGTAGATAAAGCCTTATAGTGACATTCCTATACCTTACAAGATTTTACATTTATAAATGTTGAAGCAGGTAGACATGGGAACAGAGCTGACTTAAGTGTACAAGAACACCTAAGTTTTTGCCTCCACCCCAACTTCAAGCCAAGCATACTAGGACCCTAGATTTTCAAATTGTCCTTTCAGCCTCCCTGGGCCTATACTTCTTCCTTAAAATTAATTAATAGCAAAGACATGGAGTAGCAAGACTCATTTCATCTTAGATAAATACATTGTTTTTGCTTTATGATTCCTACATTATCAAACCATGATTCTAGAGAGTTTTGAGTTGTATACCTCAAACAGTATTGTTGCCAAAGACTATTAATTAAATTTCTGCATATTTTTCTCTTCAGGTCCACCAGATCCCACACTCTATGTTGAACCAATCACAGAGGAGCGTGCTGCAAGAACTCTCTACCGCATTGAACTTCTGCGGAAGGTCCGAGAACAAGTCCTGAAATATCCTCAGTTGCATGAGCGCCTCCAGCTCTGTAGGCCTAGCCTCTATCTCCCTGTCTGGTGGGAGTGTGGGAAGCATGACCGGGATTTACTCATTGGCACGGCTAAGCATGGGCTCAGTCGTACTGACTACTACATTATGAATGATCCGCAGCTGTCTTTTCTGGATGCCTATAGAAACTATGCTCAGCACAGAAGAACTGAAGCTCAAGGTCCAGAAAATGCGTGTTGTCTTTACCAGACTAACTCCAGGCTTTATGAATCCCTTACATATGCTCAAATGGGAAGGACTTGTGAGTCCATAGATACTGAACCTGAGAATCAAATAAAAATGGAAAGCATGAGTGATAATCTCAGCCACACTGAAAGCAATCTACCTGATGTTACGTGTGAAAACTTTATTTCTAAAGTTCAGGATATCATTTCTATTAACCATGATGAAACCTTACTACCTGATTCTTTGGAGTGTATGATGTTTGGTGAGAAGGTTTTCAAAAATGAGCCAAGTTCTTTCATTCAAGAGAATCCCAGCAGCACTGAATCTAGGAAAGATGTTTCTGTAGCCTTAGCAAGCAAAAACCAAGAGAACCAACCAGGTAGCCTTGAGGTGGAGGTGGCTACAAACCGCTGTTCCCTGGGTAACTTAGAAACAAAAATAGAACAAATGAGCAATAAAAATGAAAAGCATTTGTCTCTACTGACTATAAAGGACCTGGACTCTAACAAGTACACACTTGCTCCAAGACATGAAACTGTAAGACATCCTGAAGCCAAATCTAGTATTCCCCAATCCTTAGAGCCAGGGAATGTAAGTAGATTAATGGAGATGTGTAGCCTTAGTGTTTGTAATTCTGAAAGAAAACTTTCTTCAGAGCAACAGTTAATTGATTTGTTAGGAAATAAAAATCTAGAAGGTAAATTAATGTTGAGTCAGAACCACAGTGATGAAGAAGAGGAGGAAGAGGAAGAAGAGGAGGAGGAAAACTCAGAAGTAGGGGCACATATAAGGGAAAGGCCAGAGGGTATAGGTCAAACTGACCTCAATATTAATATACCCAGTGAAATGGACAGAGGTTTCACTATAGCTAACATCAAGGAAGGGGGCCCAGAGACACAAAACTGTAATCCTGCAGAGTTAAGGGGTATGGATAATGCAATATGTGAATGTCACTGCAAACCTATAGACAGGTGGAAAAATCTGGGAGACAATGTGGAATTTGAGATGGAAAAGACTAAGTTCTCTGACCCAGACTTGTATAAAGGCAAAGCTGTTAACACTGTTACGCTAGAAGGTGGAAACAAAACTCTTTTATCAGAGCCCTTGAAAATGGACCATGAATTATTAAAAGAAGATTCCTGGGAAGATAAGACAGAAATGAAAAGAGCTTATACCACATGTCCCCTTGATAGGAGTGATCTAAAACAAGATGTGGACTTTGAAAGTAAGGAAGATGATGATGACAAAGATGGAAACTTACAGGGTCAAGGTACAGTATGGGGAACCTTGTATTTTTCTGACTAGGTCGTTGACCATTTTTTGATCCTTCCCTTAAATGCTCAGAACCCTATTGCCTCCCTAACCCTGTTTTTCTGAGGCCTCTTGTGATTTTTGTAGGGCATGGATGTCAGATTTGAGACTCATAAAGAAACAAGGTAGACAATATTTCTGCCTGGTGAAATTAATCCACCTGTTTCAGTAGAGAGCTCAGGCAGGTTATAGGGAGCTATGCCCTAGAAATACAGAGGTTTATAGCCACCTTCCTTTTCCTTAGCAGACAAAATCATGAATCTTTAGAAATAGGGAAGTTGTTGTTGATGGCATAAAGATAAGAAAAGAAGATAGAATCATTCTCACTGGTGTTTATACAATGGCCCTATGTGGTAGGTCATTCACATATTATTCCCATTTTACATATTGGGAAATTGAGCCTCAGAGATGGAAACTGACTTGCCTAAGTATTGATGCCAGTATTCAAACCCAGGCCTTCAGACCCCAAACCTAGGGTTCTTTCCAGAGAAACATCCAGGTAATAGTAATGAGATCATATAGGGTTTTATAACTTACAGGGTACTTTTTGCCTCCTATCTCATCTGATCATTACAAGAACTCTACACAGTAAGTAGTACAAGTATTATCCCCATTTTTGAAGAGAGGGGAATAAGCAATCATTAAATGCCTTTTTGCCAGGAACTGTGCTAAATGCTTTACAAATCTTAACTCATTTGATCTCATTTTGCAAAGGAGGAAAGTGAATGAATAGAGGAAAAATTGATTAATCCAGAAGTCTGGGGAAACTATTTTTCTCAAATCACTACTTTTAAGAGAATGAAGGGAAATATATAAAAAATTGGCTAAACAAAGAGTTCACAAAGGTTGGAAATAGAAATGCAATGAAAATGGAGACTAGACACACAAAGAAGTGGTGATCCACTATTCATAGGATACCGACTATAAAGTGGGAGGGGACCTCATTCACCCCTCTCACTTTGCAGTGAGGAACAGACTTATCGAACTTTTTTCAATCATACCAGGAGTACGTAGCAGGACTCAGATGACTCCAGATCCAATAATCTTTCCATTGTACCACACTGCCCATAAGGCTTAATTCTCAAAGCAAAAGGTATGACAGACAGGGAAATACTCAAAAGCTGTACCTACATTAGACCTCAAAGGAAAGTTGAATGTCACTGAAAAGCAAGGTTTTAATGAAGACTTGGATTCTCTAAACTAACCAGCTTAAATTAAACCTGAAGTAAGACATCTATGAAAGTAGAATGGTAGAAGATAAATACAATGACTTATGTTCTCTGAGCCTTGAGCCTTTGAAAAGAATAGCCCTTGAAATGTAAAATACCTTATATAACTTTATTCTCCAGAACAATACAGAAATGTTGCATTAAAAAAAATAAAAGGTACATTTCTTATTACACAATTAGCATTGATCATGTCTATAATAAAACTTTGATTAACCAGAATGCTTAAGACAGAGGTTCCTAACCCTTTTTGTGTCGTGGACCACCTCAACATAATGTATGCTTGTTTGTTTTTAAACCCTTCTGTTTTAGTATCAATTCTAAGACAAAATCGCTGCAGGGGCTAAGCATTGGAGGTTAAGTTATTTGTCTAAGGCCACATAGCTAAAAAATATCTGTGGCTAGATTTAAACCCTCTTCCTCCTGACTCTAGGCCTGGTCCTCTATCTATTGTGCCAGCTAGCCTGCCCTTCCACATAATTTTTAGTGCATAAAAGAGATTACCTAAGATTACAAAAGAAGCATATTATTGAAATACAGTTGGCAAAATATGTTTTCAAAAGATATTCCCTGGCTACCTAGTTAGACCCTGGTTCAGGGTTTTCAGTTGGGTTTTTTTTTTACCTATATGAGAAGAAAGAGAGAGAATAGAAGTAGGAGGTTGGTTAATTTAAGATTAAACAAAATCCTTTTTGTTTCAGCTCTTTATAACCCTTGTACAAATACTCTTTTTTGACAGTTTATGATTTCAGAATATTTGAGTGCTGACATTTCCAGCCAGGAATCCTTATTATTTAGTCCTATAAATACAGAATGGGTTGGTTGCTGAACTGAGTCCATACTTATCCAAAGCAAGGCAAATCTTAAAAAGTATCCTGTTTTAAAAAGAAGTCTGGCAACATATTGCTCCTTTCTTATAAAAGTTGCATACAGCAAGGGAGGGGAGATTTCTGATTAATTGAAGTCTCATTTTATTTCTTTCCTAGCCAGTCATAACTCCCAATGTGATAGTCTGTGCACAGCAGGTATTCCATAAATCCTTATTAATGAACATAATTGCAGGAAAGAAGGTGCTGATAATGCTGCCAGTTTTTCTGGGAGTAGGAAATTGAGGGAGTGTGAGGTGAGTTGAAAACAGTTATTATTTATTAGCAGAGCAAAGGGAGTAAGCAGACCTGGCGAGTTGGCTATGACTTGTAAGAAGGTAGGGTGGAGCCTAAGAATTAATGGAGTATAAATAAGAAAGCTCTTTAAAAGCACAGAAAACAAGGATTGGCACTTAAATTTTACATTTTATTCTGCTTAGCTGAAATCCAAAGATATCCACAAATTGGGAATTGGGAGAGGAGACAATTTATTTCCATACAGCAAATGGTCCAAGGTAAAACAGTTTTCACAGAGTAAAGTATAGGACCATAATACATAGCTACAAAAAATATAAACTAAAACAACTTAAAACAAATTTTTAAAAAGTGTTTTCTATGTGCAAAATACTATGCTAATATACCATTAAGTACAATATATTATAATATAGTGCTCAATAGGAATTTTTTTAACAGGACATGCCAATCATATGCATCCCATTTTTTTGTCCTACAGTGGTCCATCCAACTTTTTTTTCCTTGATCCAATACATTAAGATGTCTGATAGGTTTCAGTACCTCTGCTGTTTATGAGGGTTTTAGATCAGCCGATGTGATAGTCTCACATGTGAAAAGGCTATGTATGACTTGTTTCACAGAGAAAAGATGTCCATAGATTATTTTACCTTCAGGTCTCCCAGCTTCTACTAATAAATGTCATAGGTCTCTGTAATACTTACATGAATCTGAACCAGTTTACTACTTCATATTCTTTAGCATCAGGAATTTAATGATTCTTCACAATATCTCTTACATGTCAGCTAAGTAAAGTAGTTATAAAGGGAAAAGAAAAGAGGTCTGACAAACTCTTGAGGGACCTCTATGATTAGAGTCTGCAATCTGAAGGAGTATCCAGTACAGGAGACAGAAAAGGAGCTGTCAAGCATGTAGTAGGAGGACCAGGAAAAACTAAGTCCAAGTCTGCTCTCAAGGAGCTCACATGCTAGTGGGACACACATGGAAGGTTTCAATGCAAGTCAGATAAAAAGATCTCTTGGTCCTTAGTGAACCAGAAACAAAAGAGATACATTTTCTTTAATGGCATTTCTACCAAAAAAATAACAGCTACTCTTGTTGAGCCATTTGAGAATGCCAAAGATACCAACTGTGACACCAGTGTGGTGAGCCCCTGGGAGTGGAGGGCCAACAGATAGCCTAAGGAGAGGGGCTAACCAGGCCAGATTGAAAAAATAGAAAAGGTCAAAACTTCAGTGTTAATCAAAATTGGGAGTGGGCCTATCATGGTCTGCTATACTTCTAGCCTTTGAGAAATAGGAATACTCAAGACTCCCCCCACCCTTCCATCTCCCCCAAAAAGGAAATAATAAATTGTGATCTCAATTAGTGGTATATCACTCATCTGCACATTTTTATATTCTCAGATTATCCAGGAAAATACTCTGAAGAAGAAAGTAAGAGCTCTACATCTGGAATAGCAGGAGACATAGGGGATGAACTCCAGGAAACCCGAGCACCAACCATTGCCCAACTTCTACAAGAAAAAACTCTCTATTCCTTCTCCGAATGGCCAAAGGTGCCTTCCAAACATTATGATGCCCATTAAGAGCACTCATAGCTAAAAGCAGGATATTTGGTGTCCCCAAAATGTTCAACAAGATTAGGGGCTTGTCTACAGAATTTTGGAATTTGGAGCCCCAAAAGATATCCTTTGATAATATCTACATATACATACTCCCCCTACCCATTGGCAAAAAGTATTCCCTAAGAATGGCCCCCCTGACCCTCTGTCTTTGCATTAGTTCAACTTTCTGCTGGCTCATTAGTTTCATATACTCCATAGTTGATATTCATAACTATTGCAGTGAATGCTATTTGACTTATTTTTTTTTAACTAGCAAGTTTTGGTTGAGCCATGAGTACATTGAGCAAAATAACATTGTTTTGTAAACATTTTTAATTTAGAGATAATATTGAATACTTATTCTTTTAGTTCTAATATTTAAAAGATTATAAAGGTTATGGGTTTTTCTTTTCAGCTGCGAGTAGCTTCTTTTAATAAAGTAAGGAAATGGATTTGTAGAAATTTACATAATAAACTTTCTACCTAAAAAATTCCTAATAAACCTATTTCAGTTAACAGGAAGTTATTCTTTAAAACTTCCTATTAAACTGCCTATATTTCCTGAATTTTAATAGGATTCTCCTATAATGAGCTTTTTTTAAACCCTTACCTTCTGTCTTAAAATTGATACCAAGTCTCTGTTCCAAGGCAGAATGGTAAGGATTAGGGAATTGGGGTTGAGTAACCTATCCAGGGTCACATAGCTGAAGTGTCTGAGGCCAAATTTGAACCCAGAGCTTTCCATCTTGAGGATTGGTGCTCTATCCACTGAGCTACCTAGCTGCCCCTGTAATGAACTTTTGAGAGAATTTTTTAGTCTTAGGGCCTGAGATGTTAAATTTGCAAAATAAATTTTGCAGATAAGAAAACTGAGGCCAGAGAAGTTGAGGGACTTATCCAAGGTGATACCAGTAGTCAGTAGTAGGTGCTTGGATTTGAACCTTGGTCCTTTGGCCAAGTCACTTTATACACAGGATGCTATCTATACATAATACAGTGAGCAGGAATATCTGTCTAGAGCTAGATAGCTATCTATACACATGTTTAATACATAGTTTTAAAATGTTTTAGCTTCATAAGAATTGATTAGTTCTTCCAGCTGTATCACAGTTGTCCGGTTAGTCTGCTCAGCAAAAGTGGCGTGTTCTAGTCACACTTAGTTGAAAATGGGCACGATCAATTTTTAGTAAATACTGCCTGTGACTGACCATACACAGTCTTCATCTTTGCATCCTTTGCCTATGAAATATTTGTATGGTTTTAAATGTTCCCATTTAGTGACTTGGGATGGTTTTGGGCCCCAGGTCTTTCCCTCACCCATTCTGAGCCTAATCTATTCATTCTCCCAAAGAAAGTTGAAAGAGAATTTATTTTTACTATATTTAAGTTTCTACTACCCAGTGCTGGTGTAAGATTGCTATTACCATTCTTATTTGCAGGATCGAGTGATAATTAACCGCATCGATAACATTTGCCATGCAGTCTTAAAAGGCAAGTGGCCTTCTAGCCAACAGTATGAAATGCCAAGCACATTGCCTGCTCCAGTGTTAATCAGCAATCCTAGCTCACGAAACAACCTTGCAGAGCAAGAAACACCAGGCCCCAACTTCAGCAATGGAGCTGCATTAGTCACCCAGATCCCAAAGGTGAGAAGGCATGGAATGGTGTGGAACCAAAACGAGGAGCCATTGAGCTTCTTCGGCTTACTTGCTTCATTCATTAATCCAACAGAAGTGTTTAAGTATGTAGACTTTTGGGGAATTTCCCTAAATGTCAACAAACATTGATTAAACTGTTACCGTGTGCCAAACACTATGTTAAATGCTGATACAATGCTGTTTCTTTCCTTTAGAGTTTTCTGTTTCTCCTCAAATTATCTTATACTTTTTTAGGTCTATATGTTTTATCTTTTAGTAAAATATAAACAAAGTCAAGGGCTGAGTTTTTTTGTCCTTATATTCTTCATGCTTTACAGATAGTAAATATCTAAGTGAAATATTCAAGGCAAAGAATGAAAGATGCTTGGCTATAGAGTTGAACGTTGTCTTTATAAATATGAATACTGACAGTCTTTCTAAGAGAATAATTCTCTTAGTCATCTGAGTTTGAAATCTTAGAGGCATTTCAATAACCATTTATTAAAAGCCTACTAAACTAGGCACTGTGCTAAATACTAGGGCTGCAGAGACAAAAAAAGATAACCGTTGCCCTCCAGGACCTTAAAGTCTAATGAGGTAAGAAAACAAAAGGAAGCGGAAAAGCTGGGTGGGGGGAAGGAGAGGGGCTTAGAGAGGGAAATATGTATGCTTAATAGAGAAATCACTCGGAGAATTCCCAAAATAGTATGGCCAGATGAGAAAAATCAATTTTGTTGTTCTCACAGTAGGATAATTCATTTCATTTTATTAAAATAAGTTTTAGTGATATCTTTTGTCTTTACAGCAGTCATTTCTGGAAATATTACTACCTTCTCCCCCTACCTCCAAATTGAACCATCTCTTATAACAAAGAAAAACAATTAGTCAATGTGTGTGTACAGCATGCTGCCCCATTGGTTCCCTACTTATCTTCCATGAGAGGGGAAGTATATTTGATTACTTATTCTCAGGGACAAATATTGGCTTTCCAGTAACTTGGTTTAAGTTCCTTTTAATACCCTTTTCATTTCTCTTGCTGTACTCATTGCATTTATTGCTTGGTCCTGCTCGCTTCTCTTTGCATTAATTCAAATTCTTCATCAGTTCTTATTCCTTACTGATATTCCATTATATTATTATATAACATCATTTTTTCTGACATTGAATAGTATGGTTTAGATTTAGTCTTTTAAGTCAGGCTTTGATGTCTTTGAGAAGGATCACAGATCAAAGAGAATAAATGATTTTAAATTTTTTCTTGCATATGATTCCAAATTGTTAGGAATATAGCATCGACTATTCCTACTTGTCATTTTTACCAGTTTGTAGGGTGTAAGGTGAAACCTTAGAGTTGTTTTCCTTTCTATTGCTCTTCTTAGTAGTAATTTGGGTAATGTTTTCACATGGTCATTTATCATTTACAATTTTTTCTTCTGAAAACTATTCATAGACATTGCCCACTTGTCAATCAGATAATTCTCTATTCCATTTTGAGACATTTTAGCCTCAGAGGATTTGGAATATGATTAGTCCTGCATCTTCAGGGCAGACAGACTGTATTTCCATACTTTGTCAGCATACTTATACTATCTTATTTGTCCTTTGTTGGAAGGTCTTGAAGTGGAAAAGCTGTGAGACAAAAGGGGTTCCTAAACCAGGGTCACACTGGCCAGTGTCTGAACTGGCCTAAGATCTACATCTTTATTCCTGGTCCATTGTTGTTTTCCCTATACCAGTACAGTGAAATATTGTTTATGTTCCCAAAGAGTGAAAAGAGATTAGGATACAAATACAAAACATATTTAATTTTGACCCAGTGAGTAGACCAAGGAAGAAGAATTTGTACTGAAATTCAGAATCATATAGCAATAAAAAATGCAAATCTAAACAGTTTTTAGTGAATGAAAAAGCATTTAAGCACATAACATTTGCCAAACACTATGACAGTATAATGTTAAGCCTATTAAATGACAAAAGGATTAAATGTTACAGTCCAACTAGGTCCATTGTGACTGTAAACTAATGTAGGCCTGGGGAATGATCAGATAGCATGTATTTTTACCTCAGGGAACATATCCCCAAAGAAATAAAGCACTTCTTCTTCCTCAGCCCCACAAAAGAGTAATCTATAGATACCTATTCTGGGAACAACTCAAGCTTCCCACAGTAGGAAAGTGGCTAAGAAAATAATGGTATGTGGCCATGCAAGAATAAGTACTCTGACATATTATTTTTCAAACAAGCCAAAAGAGTCAGTATGTTCACTTATCAGGTCACAAACATTTATTGAGTATTTACTATGTATGCAAAATATAATTAATAATGAGAGACGTACAAAGATACTAAGTGTATGGTCTCAGCCTTTAAAGGGCTTATCCTTAATTTAGTGAGGGTACTAAGACATACACAAAGAAATAGTATATATAGTGGAAAATTATAAAAATACATCAAACATATCAAAAAGTGCCTACCATATGTTGAACTCTCTAGCTGAGAGTTGGTCTCTGTCCTTAAGGACCTTTTTATCATTATTTAAAGACTATATTATTCGTGTAGTTAGGTGGGTACTCATTTTCAGATTGATGGTTTTTTTGATGATCTTTACCTGGAATTTCTATTTAGCCATGCTAGACTAGTTCTAGGGTCTCTGAAGGCACAGTTAGCTTGAGGTATGCATAACAAATTCATAAATAGAATAAATATAGTTTATCTAAATTTAAGTAAAATATATGAACTTGTGGACACAATAGAAGAAGGCTAGAAGATTATATGGTTAGGTGGACTCAGAATTATTGAAATGTTAGACCTAAAAAAATGTCACCATTTGATACAAACAGAAGTCAATCTCAGATTTACAAATGGCACAAAAATAGTAGGCATAGCTAATATACAGGATGACAAAGTCAATATTCAGGGCAGAGGACTGGGGGGGAGGGAGGGGGAAGAGACCTCTTAAGGTCAAGATGAGATCAGAAATTTATCAGAAACAATTTAAGAGATCAGTAAGAGGTGAACCTTCTCCCTTCTTCTGCCTAAAGATAATAAACAATCTCAGAACTGAGACTTTGAGAGAGTTAAATGAAAGAAGTTTCTGCTAATCGTAAGCCAAGGACCATTTCCTTAGTTGAAAGAGCTTTGTAGTCATCCATCAGAACAGAGCATGGTAACACTCCAACTGAAGAGTATATATATAGTACAGGCCAACTAAGCCATTGACTGAAGATGTATGTGTCAGGGAACTGAGCTGTCCATTACAAAGAGCCCAAAAGACTGGCTGATCAACAAGTCCAGCAGAGCTGCTATCCCCCTAAGAAAAGCCCTAGTAAATGAGCAATCTGTCCAACCAAGCCTGACAGCTGCTGCCCTTTGGCAAAGCAGGCTGCCTGGTCCTATGTAACACACTGTCCAGTGGCAGCCTGGCCTCATCCAATAGTAATACAACGTGATAAGGAGCCAGCATAGCCATCAAATGACCTCTTCATCCCAACCCAGAAGCAGATGGACCCATGCAATCAAGACAACAAAACTCTAGGAGGAGCAAATCAGCTGAGCTGACAGTCTTAACAGAGACCCTATTCCCTCCAAAAAGTAAACCCCACAGAACAACTCAGATATGCTTAAGTCAACAGTGTGGCACGGCAGCCAAAATAGCTAATCCAATCTTGAACTTCATTAAGAGTGGCATAATATCTGGGTAGGAAGGTCACAACTTCTGTACTCTGCCCAAATCAGACAGTATCTAGAATATTGAATATTATTTTCCCAGGCATCATATTTTAAGCAGAACATTGGTCAGTTGAAGAGGATGTTGGTGGGAGGGAAATTGGAAGAGGCAATGAACATGGAGAATAGCCTTGAGTTAATATCATACAAGAAGGTTGAAAAAAACTTAATGTTTTTAACCTGGAGAAGAAAAGACTTAGGGAAAAACATTATCACCTCTCCTAAATATTTGTAAAGCTATTATGTGAAAGGCAATAAAACTGTTCTGGTTGGCCCAAGAGAGTAGAACTGGAGCATTGGGTAGAAGCTATAGTGAGGCAAATTTAGGTTTGATAAAAAGAACAACTTATAAATATTAAAACTATTCAAAAATAGAATTGGCTGGCTTGGGAGGTGATGAATATGACTTCAGTAGACATCTTTAAGAAAGGACCAGGTGACCATTTGTCAGATTTATTGTAAAGAAGCTTCTTGTTCAAATAAAGTTTGGACTAAATGGTCTTCTGGGGTGTCTTTGAGATTCTGGGATGCTAAAAATGTGGTATCATCAAATGTATTGATTTGTTAAACAATTAAATACCCACAAAAAAGTAAATTAAATAATGTTAAATTAAAAATAGCAGAACACAAAATAGAATATGTAGGATTACCTTGCTCTGACCAGTATCATTTCACAGTAGTATTTTTTGTATATTATCTAGCCAGATTTCACCTTAACATCACGAAATCTGGGTGTGATTTTAGTTGTCTAGTCACTTAAGATCAAAGTTGGATCACTGGTATCCATAAACTAGCATTGAAACCTAGTGGCATTTCTCCTGTCAGTCTTTTATTATTTTTGTTTAATATTTTACCATTATTAAAATTATGTAGCGGGGAAGCTATAAGTGGCTCAGTGGATTGAGTCAGGCCCACAGATGGGAGGTCCTGGGTTCAAATTTGACCTCAGATCCTGCCTAGCTGTATGACCCTCAGCAAGTCATTTAACCCTCATTGCCTAGCCCTTACCACTCTTCTGCCTTGGAACCAATACACAATATTGTCCAAGATGAAAGATAAGGGTTTAAAAAACAAACAAACAAAAAACATGTAGCCCCTGTAAATAACTTTTTTACATTTATGTAATAAACATTTTGGCCATCCAGTACATTTATTCATTTATCCAGTACATTATTCCTATTTTTTAGTTCTCAACCTTTCTCTTTTACATTGTTTTACCTAATGTGTTTTCATAAAAACACACCGATTTTATAAAAACCTATGTGTGCACATTGACAAAAATCAGAAGAGATTTGGAGTTTGTGTTAGATTAATAATTATTTTTTAAACCCTTATGCCTTTTTAAAAAGAAGTAACAATAGAAGTGTTCCATCCCCTGTCCCTCTTCCCCCAAGAGCAGAGAATCACAGACACCCTGATGATACACTGCTAGGGGAGCTGTGAAGTTATCCTGCCATTCTGGAATGCCATTTGAAATTATGCAAGAAAAGTGACAGTGGTTCACACTTCTATGCATATTTCCTGAAGAAGTCAGGCACAGAAATATCTATCATGTACCAAAATATTCATAGCTGCATTCTTTCTGGTAACAAAGAATTAAGAAACAAAATGGGCATCTATCAATTGAGGAATAACTGAAAAAAATGATGTATTGATATGATGAGATATTATGTTCAGTAAAAAAGAAGAATCTGAGGAATTTAGCAAAACTTGGGAAAATTTGTTTAAGCTGATACAGAATAAAATAAGCAGAACCAAGAGCACTATAGAGAAGGGGTCTAAATACAAATACAAAGATCACCAGAAGGAAACTGAGTTATGAGTAATGGGAAAACAAGTAAAGGTCCTAGAAAGAAACAACAGAATCCACTTCTGCCCTCACAACAAAGAGGTAGTAGAGACTGCTAAGACTCAACTTCATACATATTTCCATCAAAGTTTCTGTAGTGTTTAATTGTTTTAAATGATTCATTCTTTGGGGCAGGGTTAGGAGAGAAGGACAAAAGGCATCATCAAAATTATGGTTTTTTTAAGCAAAGAATTCAGTGGGGTGTGTGTGTGTGTGTGTGTGTGTGTGTGTGTGTGTGTGTGTGTGTGTTCATGTCGATCGATCCAAAGACATCTGCATAAAATCAGGGTAAGTTATTCAAAGAATGGATCTCTAAGCACTCCTCTCCCCACACAAGAACAGGAGAGGGCTTCCTCTCAACTTTTAAGAGGAACCAAAAGTACTTTGTCTCAATGAAAGGGGGTTTAGTTTAATGAAAGCATTATTTTCTATTTAACCAAATTTGGTATTCTTTTAAGCATTAGAGCTATGAAGACAAGAACACAAACTGAATTTATTTTAGTGCCTGAGATCTTGGCAGGTCTCACTGACCATCAGTGATGAATATTCTGTCAGTTCTATTTAACCTGGTTGAATATGATCCAAGATGATTTAAAAGGCCAAGGAAATAATCTCTTCCCGGGGGGGGGGGGTTGGGGGGGGGGAAGAGGGATAAGCAGAACCACAGAAAAACAAGCCTCAGGCTGTCTTCTAAGAGAAACCTTTTTTTTCTGGATCCTTATGGGAGCAACCACTTACCTATATTACAATTGTCCTTGCAATTACGTTTTCTGAAAATTAAATATTAATGTTACTCCATAATTGATATTAATAGGAAAGTTTCCTGGCTCCAGTTTTTGCCAAGGATGAACGAAAGCACAGACGACCCTATGAGTTTGACATGGAGAGAGATTTGAAGTCTCGGAACCTAGAGCAGTTCTCTGCTTCCCATGGACACTCACCTATTGTGCTCAATGGCTGGAGAGGGGAGTCAGCCATAGACCTCTCTTGCACACCTGATGGATCCCCAGCAACTACTTCCCCTTTCCCGTTGAGCACCAGCACACCCAAAATTGGGACAGTCAGCACCCTCCAAGGATCCCTTGGCATGGACCTGTCTGGAATTCTGCAAGCTGGGTTAATTCACCCTGTTACAGGTCAGATTGTCAATGGAACCTTAAGAAGAGATGATGCTGCCATGAGAAGACGAAGGGGAAGAAGAAAAAATGTAGAAGGAGGAATGGACCTCATCTTTTTAAAGGAAAGAACACTTCAGACAGGAATTTTGGTAAGTATATAATGCCCTTAGAAGGAATAGTGTGTTCTAAGGAGCTTTGAGATCTAAAGATTAAGAACACAGCATTTAAAGATTTCACTGCAATAGTAACCCTTGAATATATAATTTATATCATTTAGCTATATCATTTAGCCTTTTAGCATTCAAGGTTTCCTCTTTATAAAAAGTAATTTTTAAGACCCAGAGGCTCTTTTTCCAAAAGTAGCTCCTGTATATCATCTCAACAATTTTAAACACCATTACATTTCTCTGTGCATGACTCCCTTTTAAATGTTAAGCTCAGTGGGCAGGGATTGTATTTTATAATTTCTTTGTAACTTCCAGGCAACTAGAACAAGATGGTACTTACATTGGATACTTAATGAATAATTGATATCAATAGTAGACTTCTTCCTGCCTTGTTCCCTCCTTCCTCCCAACTCTATATCCATAGAACACTTTTGATGATTTGTTGGCTCTCTATAGTTCTCCAAGAAAATTACTTTTGCAATCAGCATCTAATCTGATCAATGAGACTTCACTAGACAGAGAAGCATATTTTATTTTTTAATCTCCCTCATTTAAAAAAAAAGCCATGTGAATTTTAGAACATTGCATTTATTTTAGCAGTGCGTAGTAGGATTGTTTTTGAAACTGTCTATTTATAAAGCTAAAGAAAAGATGAAAACAATTAAAGAAAATATGAGACACCTTTTTCCTAAAAATTCTCTTTATTTTATTATTAATACATAATAATAAACTTTTTTAGGCCTCTACATTTTATAAAATGCTATCAGCACAGCAGCTTTACAAGAGAAGTAATGTAAGTAGTATTACTCCCATTTTCTAGACATGGAAATGGATGTTCAGATAATGGAAAGTCCCATAGCTAGTAAAGATCAAAGCCTGTATCTGAACCCAAGTCTTCTTACTTTAAGTCCAGTCACCATCCCAATATACTCACATCATTGTGTATTCCCATTTTCCTTCTCTTCTCATTAGGAGGTCCAAGAAGATCAAGAACAGCCTTCACCAAGCAGCACCCACCCTGATGGGCCCATCTCGGCAACCTCATCTCCTCACACAGTCACAACAACCAGCCTCCAGGCTGAGAAGACTATTCCCAACAAGAGTTTGTTGGACTGGTTAAGGCAACAATCTGATTATACATTAGAAGTTCCTACCTTTGGGACAGTAAGTGAAAACATGATATATGTCTTCTTTCTACATGATTCCATGTGCCTTGGTTGAGTTTAAGATCAAGAGCTTATTACAGAGAATAGTATGGATATGTTTCAGTGAAGTATATGAAGACTGAGTCCATCACTCAAAAATAAAGTCCTTTTATCTGTGGTTTCAAGACCTTTAATATACCAAGTAACCCTCTTACTGTAACATCTATAAAGAAGTGATGTGACTGAACTGTTCTCACTAACAGTTCTTTGAAACCTCAAATATTTAGCACTTGACTCACTCACATTGTGATGTTTAGGTGATGTAGTTTGGTTTTTGTTTTTTTTAAACCCTTGTACTTTGGTGTATTGTCTCATAGGTGGAAGATTGGTAAGGGTGGGCAATGGGGGTCAAGTGACTTACCCAGGGTCACACAGCTGGGAAGTGGCTGAGGCCGGGTTTGAACCTAGGACCTCCTGTCTCTAGGCCTGACTCTCACTCCACTGAGCTACCCAGCTGCCCCTAGTGATGTAGTTTTACAAGAAATCAAATTATAAAATAGGAGTCTAGTTACATTTTTATGATTTATATGTGGTGTGTGTTTGGTTTTTTTTTTGGTTTTTTAAAACATTTCTGTCCTTAAAGTTGTCTTTTAGGGGCTTTTCTTCTATTTTACCTATATCTTGGTAGTATCATTCTTTGGACAGTGGTTTAAAAGAATATATTTGTCTTGTCAAATTTCTCTTTTCTTAATTTCTCTTCTCCACATTAACATCAGTCCCTTGTCCTTAAATCCACTACAGTAATGAGCCATGTAAAGAAAGAGTTCATAAAAAATTTTAAAAGGAGGGGAGAAGGTTCAGAGGAAGAACACCACTGTACCTTCAACTTTCCCCCCATCCCCTTACCTCTAGGTGAAAAAAAGGATAAACACACAGAGATGCACATATATGTAATTAAGAATAATAGGAGGACAAGGCAATTGTAAAAATACAGAGGAAAAAAAAGTTGGTGGATGCCTGGTATCACAAAGGCTCTTCTGAGATAAGCTCTCTCCAGCTCAACTATTTTAGAGCCTGGAACAAACAGAAGAAAACAAGCTAAGTTCTTTCTACTGCACAGCAAAATACAATTTAAATCTACTAAATATTGATATTTTGATCTACTTTTCCCAAGTTAAAGGACAAAATAGGAATGAGCAAGCAAAGAGAAGGGCCCAACCTGGACTGTTTGTTTCATTCCCTTTCATTTGATGTCAAGCTCTTAGAAAGAAGTGTAATGAAAGGGACAGCTACATAAGACAAGCAGTCAGCTCTTCAGAGAGCAGCAGGAGAGTAGCTTAACATTTTAATATTTGCTCTCTTTGCTTCATAGAATTTTTCAGACAAACCGAAGCAGAGAAGACAGCGTTGTAAAGAACCAGGAAAATTGGACATGGGCTCCCTAAGTGGAGAAGAAAGAGTCCCTGCTGTCCCTAAGGAAACAGGACGGCAGGTAAGGGAGAAGACATTTGAGATGCAGAGAATATTGTGTTGAGTTGTTTAGAGAAGCCTCATTGTTGATCAAAGCCTAACTGAAAGTCTGTTAAGTGATTTACCAAGTGGTATCTACAGAGAAGTTGAGAGTAGAGGTGACATAATTTGGTAAAGGCATAGAGCTAAAAACATTAAATATTGCTGGTTTTCTCCACTCTTAAGCTTCTCACACTCAACATAACCAGTACTGAATTCATTTTTTTCCCCTCAGGCCCACCCTTCTGCCCCTTTCTGTTGGAAAAGGCAATCCCTCCAATCATCCTGGCTTCAGTATTATCCTTATCCTCCTCATTTTTCCTCACCCCACATATCTAAACAGTTGCCAAATTTTGCATTTCCTGCCTCCATTACAACTCTTGAATCTATACCTGCTCACACTACCACCATTCTAGTTTAAACCCTCTCACCTACACTGTTACAACAGCCTTCTAATTGGCCTCCTAGCCTCAAGTCTCTCCTATCCAATCTGTCCTCCCCACAGCTGTCAAAGTGATTTTCCTAAAGGACCAGACTAACCATTGTCTCCTCATTGCTTTTGAAACCACTAGGAACATCTCAGTTTAGCTTGGAAAGCCCTTCACAATTTGTCCCCAATCTTGTGTGTTGTGTATGTGTGCATATATGTAGATGTTTGTGTATATGTGTATACATGTGTATATAAAAACCTATGTATATGTGTACTGTGTTGATATAAGTATATTTTGTGGAATATGTAATACATAATGGAAGTCAGGAGAGATTAGGAATAGAAAACTTGATTTCAGAATCCTCTGTATAGATATGGTCATTGAGTCCATGGAAGCTGATGAGCTCACCACTGTATAGAGGACAGAGTCTTAGGAGACACCTCTGATGAGGGGTGTGACCTGGATGAAGATCTAGCAAAAGAGACCAAGAAGGAATAGTCAGACAGGTGGGAGTAGCAGGAGAGCAGTGTCACAAAAACCTATCCGTCTGTCTATCAATCTATCTTCCCATCTATCTGTCAAAGGATAGATATATGCATATATAGATATAGACATTTAGGTATACAGGTGTGTGTGTGTGTGTGTGTATATATATATATATATATATATACAGATGTGTGTGTGTGTGTGTGTATACACACACACACACACACAGTTTTAAGTTGTAATGATATTGTCTATTTCATATGGATGTTACTTAGAGAAGATGCTTTTAGAATCATAAGGCATTATAGAGATGAAGTTACACTATGTGTGTGTGTGTGTGTGTGTATATATATATATATATATGACTCACCCTTCTTCCAGTCTATATCTCAGTCATGCGGTATACTTGATAAAGAGCCTGCAGATCTAGATTCAAGTCTTTACTCTATGACTATGAGTAAATTACTTAGCCTCTCAATGCCACCCTCCAACCCCCAGCAGCCTCTAAACCTCTAAATTATAAGCAATTGCCAGTCTACATCAGTGGTAGGAATGTATATGGAACATTCCCTAAACCAGTGAAATCACAATTCTGGGCCAAAATAAAATAAAATAAAAACTTTTGAGTTAAGGCAAAAATATTTCAGCTTGAAAATTGATTAAGACTAGGTTTCATACTCTCTTTAGATATACACAGATTATACATAAATATACCTGTAGCCACTTAACAGTGTCATGCATGGATAAGACCCCTAGACCTTTGTGAAAACTACCCTATGTCCTTCACACAGGCTCCATAACCTTGCTGAAGGCAAGTTCTCTAAAAAAAACATATAATTAGCTCAATTACTTTATTAAGGAGTAGCTTTTCTTTCCTTAGAATATTATATCCAGTATACCAACCAGTGATTAAGTGGTAAAATAATTATATTTGTATAATTTCTGCCCATTCTTAATCCCTCTAATTCTTCTTTGTTGGCATCAACTTTAAAAACAAAGAAAAGAACCTACCAAGGTCATCCATTTTTCTTTTACAGTTTCAAAAGTTGATAATTGCATATTCTTTAAGCACATAAGACAATTTACAACATGATATTTTATAATTTCTATAAATGTTTAAGTTGGTACAGTTCTCTCATCCTCACATCCTCTTCCAAAGCCACTTCAGTAAGGAAAGAGTAGACTCATCCATCTTAGAGATATCACCTATTAAAATAATGTGCTGTATGTGTGTTTTGTCCCCTTTTGGCTTTAGTTTTTTAAATCCTAGTTTCTTTTTTTAGGTCTGGAAGCACATAATTATATCTGCAACTCAAGTTAACACCATCTCCCATTTTATACCTCCCATTATTTTTTTAACATCCTAAGTTAAGTGGACTTCAAATTCTGGGATGGTGGAAACCCTGCAAGGGAGGAATTAGCTGATGGTGTTTTCATTGTTAAGGCCACCAGTAGTGATAATGGTAGCTCTCATTTCTTTCCTCACAACTCTGTGAAGTAAATAGCAAGAGGACTATTGTTCCTATTTTACAAGTGAAGAAACTGGTTTGGAGCTGAAGGAACTGAAGTAGCACGTTCAGCCAGGCACTGGGTTGGGATCAGAGGATTAAACCATCTGGACTCACTATGCTCACATACTGAGATTTCTAGTTCTTTCTACAAAAGTCAAGGGAAAAGAATGCTGTGTTTATAGCATTGAATTATTCAATAATATTTGTTGAATTGAAAATCTATTTCTGAGCCTAGGTTTTGCAACTTAACACTTGTATGACCTCATACAGGTCACTTACCTCATTGGCAAAATGGACATAATAGAGTGTCCCAAAATGTTTGGGTATAGTTTTAAGTTGTAATATTGTCTATTTCATATGGATGTTACTTAGGGAAAATGATTTTAGAATCATAAGGCATTATAAAGATGAAGTTACACTATGTGATCTCTTCCTCCAGCCTGTTCTGTGTGCTCTAAGCATTGATTTTACAAAATTTGAGAAAATTGTGCATTTTTGTTGCTGCTTTTTTCCATTTCACTCTTCTTCGAACTTTCTTGCTGTACTAGGAGCTGATGTTCCAGGGGATTCTTTTCTTACATTTTAAAGCCTTTCTTACTAACCAGCTTCTTGTCCCAAAAACAGAAGTGTCAAACACACAGCCCGCAGACCACAAGAGGCCCATATCACTTTTGTGTGCTGCCTGAACCATATTAAAATGTGACTAGAAAATAAACAAAAATACAATAAAAACAGATAAAATTATATTCATTTCTGTATTTTGCCCTTAACTTCAGACTGGGTAGTATCTATTCGTTTCAGTGATTGCACGCATAAGTATAAGAGCCAAAGGGTCTAATATAGTAAACCATGTTTCTCTGGAAGGTATAGACCTTAAGAATAGGCCAGCCTCCCTGGGATTGCATACACTAAATATTTCATAATTATTTCTTGAAACGTTAACTCATTTCTAACGAGCATATGAGTATAATAATAGCTGATATCTATATGGCACTTCACTGTGCTTAAGCACTTTATGTAATTATTATCTCATTTGATCCTCACAATCCCACATCAGTGCTGTTGTTATCCCCATTTTACAGATGAAGAGACTAAGGTTAAATGACTTGCCCCCAGGACCCTACAGCTTATAAGTGTCTAAAACTGAATTTGAACCCAGGTCTTCCTGATTCCAGAGTCAGCATTCCATCCTCTACTTCCCTTATTATAATATAATATATTACTTCCCTTTTATTATCTTTTAATATGTAAATGTGAAGTTAGTATTCCTCAAGACTCCCATATATGTATTATAATGACAAGCTCTTTATCTCAAGAGTGCATTTAAAATCTCCTATAGAAAACTATACCTAGCCCCAGGCATTGTCACTGTATCTGATTCTCCCCTTTCTCTCTGTCTGTCCTTCCCAGTGCATAATTGCTAAGGCTTCCAGGGAGTGAATGTGTTGCTGTGTGTGGTCAGCTGCAACACTTAGTGCTGGAAGCAAAGACCCTCAGGAAGGGATAGCAAGCGAGGGTCACTGGGTGATTCTCCCCATCCATAAAGGAGGTGGTTAAAATATGTGCCAACAGCCACAGACTGAACACTCTTCCCTTTCCCTCCCTGGAGAAGGTCCTCTGCTATTGCTCCCTGGATCTGAGGAGAGGAAAATAAAAACGAACTTGTACTAACCCAGTAACTATTTTACACCACTCAAAAGTGTCCAGAATTCTCTACTCTATGATTTTAGAAGTCTAAATAATGTATGTTAACCTCTGACATCGTTAGGAGAATTTTGATAGGAAATAAACTATAGAATGAAGCATAGTCGAATACTGTTCTGAAGGCCACTGGTCATTTTCTTCCAAATAGAAAGTTGTGTAAGATCATAATTAGCCATTCTAAGATTTAATGAGTAAGAGATGGAACTCTACCTTTTAATGGAGGAAGCAGCTAGTGGGTGAATGAAAATTCAGCCTTTGCTACTTTTACAAACACTAAATTTGCTTGCATTAAAAAACACCTAACGGGCAGGCCCACCATGAAGAAGTGCTAGAAATGTTCTGGAGTTGAACAGCAATTACATTTGACTGACAGTAGCAGGATCAGGGTGCCTCTCTTAACAGTTTATTCATTATAGCTTCTAGGAACTAGAAAGTGCACCTATAAACAAAGAGGTGCATTATTTCAGTTATTTCTAGCAATGGGCATTATGTCTGAAGCATTTACAAAGATAAATTTGAAACTGTGTTTTGCAGCATCTCCAAGCAGGATCCTATAACTGATCATTCACATTTCTATTGTGTTTTACATTCTATAAAACAGTTTAAACTACCACGTGAGGCAGTTATTGCCAAGATCATCCTCTCTTTTGCATATCCTGATATTTTTCCAGAGATCTATTCCTGCTTCCCTCCTCCTGACATCATTGCTTATAAACCTCATAAAGTATCTCTAGATATCAGACAGGATGCAGCCTCTCTCCTTCTATCTCTCTGCTTCTTTGGGAAATAAAGGTATTCACACAGGATAGAACTTTGGGAGAAGGTTTTCTTTCCAATAATAGAGAACCCTCATACACACAACTGAAGTGACTAGGTGGCTCAATAAAGAGTCCCAGGCCTGGAGTCAGGAGGCCTTGGATTCAAATGTGACACCATTGCCTAGCCCCTAGTGCCCTTCTACCTTGGAACTAATACTTAGTATCAATTCTGAGGCAGAAGGTAATGGTTTTAAAAAAAGAAAAGAAGCAACTGAACCATGAAACTTATTCTAGAATCACCATGTAATCTCTTGCTAAGACTGTACCTGAAGCCTGAATCCAGTTTTACAAAATGTGCCAGAGCTCACACTCCACTGCCATAACCTTAAAGAAACTTGGATGACTTAGTGCCATGATGAAGAGCACTTCAGTAGAGTCTTCAAGAAAAATATGTTGTGGCCTATAAGTTGTCATAATTAACTGTGCATATTAGTTACAAGGGTTTGGTTTGGGTATACATACTCACACAATACTCTTGATTTTCAATGGGGATGGGGTAAGGAGAGGAATCATTGCTTGTTAATTGAAAGATTAAAAAAAATTAAAGAATAATGGGTTAAAATAATTATGAAACTTACAGTAGGAACTTATGGTGTCTAACCTATAAGTCAGAGAACTAGAGAGTATACGTGTTGGAAAGAATTTTGAAAATCATTTTACAAAGGAGGAAACAAGTGGCTTACCTAAGAGATCAGAGTAAGTTTGTGGGAAATACAGAAAGGGAACCCAGGTATCTCTTGCTGTATTGTTTGGTAGAATTTTTTTTAAAATGTTCCATGAGATATTATTATTCTTTACTGGATGTGACTTTATAAGGCTTAATCATCCAGAAATATAGTAATTGTCACATATTAAAACTTCTTGTGTCAGGTGACCCATGTACTTAATGGAGTTTTATAGCTGATAAGTGTGAGTCCTTAGTGTCAGGGTTACTATCCTTTAACACATAATTTATCAGACGTAAGTGCTTCACCCAAATGCTTTTTTTATATCAAGAAAATCGAGTGGCAGGTGTTTATGGGAAGGAAAAATAGATCTGTATGGCAAGCTAAAACATCAGCTCCTTAAATGGTATTTCTTTATCCAGCAACTTGACAAAATAAGGACACCAACTCTAGATAGAATTTAGATAAACTAAGACTATATCTTATGAAATGAGAGAAGCCATTTCAGATTGTTAGCATCTGCTAGGGAAGTCTTAGTATTGCTCCTACAAAAACCTTTCACTCCTAATAACTTTCACAGGTTTTCTAAAAAGTAAAGAGTGCTTCAGTTGAATGAGTTTCTTTTAATCTTAAATGGTGATCTACCTAGTGGTCCAGAGTAGCATAGTAGAATTGTGGTTTTGATTCAAGATAAGATTATAACAAATTCCCTCAGCATCTATCTAATGCCCAGTTAGAAAATGGCCACCAAAATGATTGGGTAAAATACCTGCCAGCCCTCAATAGGTTAGTTGCCTTCTTCTGAAAAATCCATTTTACTAAGTACACTATCCAAGGAAGGAAAAGACCATATGAGAACATTATAGTCACCCCAGATGATTTCCTAAAGGGAAGTAACTGAGGGATTTTGTGTTTCTTGTTCCAATTTTTAGGGGTTTCTACCAGAAAACAAATTCAGTCAAATCCTAACTGAGCCAGTTCTCCGAGATGCTGGTCCTCGAAGGAGAGGAAGGCGCCCACGAAGTGAACTCATCAAGACTCCTGGCATCGTAACAGACTCTCCCTCAGGAATGGGGCCACTGTTCATGAATGGACTCATTGCTGGAATGGATCTAGTTGGACTTCAGAATATGAGGAATATGCAGGGCATCCCTCTTACAGGGCTGGTTGGGTTTCCTGCTGGCTTTGCAGCAGTGCCTGCTGGGGAGGATGTCAAAAGCACCCTCAGTATGTTGCCTATGATGCTACCAGGCATGGCAGCTGTACCCCAGATGTTTGGTGTTGGAGGACTTCTGAATACACCCATGACAACTACCTGTACTTCAACAGTTCCAACGTCTTTAACAAGCACAACTAAAAGTGGTACGTCAAACACAGAAAAGGCTACTGATGACAAACAGAATAGCCATGATGTGAAAAAAGATACTTTAGCTGAAGACAAGCCTGTTCCTAGTTCCTTTTCAGATCAGTCTGAACCTGCAATAACTACCAGTAGTCCTGTAGCTTTTAACCCTTTTCTCCTACCAGGAATGTCTCCTGGACTGATCTACCCATCAATGTTTCTCTCTCCCGGCATTGGCATGACATTGCCAGGCATGCAGCAGACCAGACATTCTGAAAACACAAGCCTAGAAAGTCAGAAGAGAAAGAGGAAGAAAGCGAAAGGGGATACCCTGAATCCCGACTCAGAAACTGTCTCCATATCAGAAAAAGAATCTGGAAATGGTCAGAACTGTTCAGAGCACACCCCACTTTTGCCCACAGATAAAGAACATGGTGTACAAGCTGAGCAAAGCGATTTAAAAGGAACTCTTAGTGACACCAATTAGAACTTTATTTCATTAAGAAAATTATTGTGGCTTGTAAGTTTCTTATCCCATAAAGATTTGTTATTGCCCTCACTTCACCTTCATAAAAACCTGTGTTTCCATGAGTAATATTACCTACCTAATTCCCTGTCCAGGAACTATGGTAACAGATATTAATAGTTTCAGGGTCTCGCCACTTTATTAGATAAAAGTGTTGTCTAGCTAGTCTGGGAGGCACAGAATCCTCATTCTGTTATCCAGTTGTTCATTCCAGCAAACAATAGTAAATTCAGTACTTGGTGACATGCCCTACCCCAATCCCTTCCAAATTTTTTACTTATTTGGTAGGGAGAAAAAGGCAAAAGAAAGCATGTGTCTAAATGATCCACAATTCAAATGCAGAAGAACAGAGTCAAGGGTAATAATGCCTTTTACTGTGAGTTATACTAAATGGAAAACAAACAAAACGAACCGGTATTGGGGGACCAGAAGCACATCTATAATACGTGCTATTGTGTATTTTTGATTTACAACGTTTCCCTATGTTATCATGATTACTAGATGAGTAGAATAGACAGAGGTATATAACTAATGATTGAAAACATATATTCATTTCTTTTTTTAAGAAAACAAAAACATAACTGGTAGTGATATAATTTCCCCCTTTCCTGGCTTTTCAGATACCTGAAGCAAGTGGAGATGTTGTTTTATACTTTATTAAATAACAGTTTTGATTTATTTTCACCGCCCCTTTTCCCCAAAGTTTAAAAAAATGTTTTCAGTTTGAGGGAAGCTTTATACATGGTAGAATATGTGCAGGGGGCAGTGGGGAGGAACAGTCAACACTACTTAAAGCCTGTTGCTTTACAGTTATACTGGCATTTTATTTCTTATCTATGGCATTAATACTCTTTACAGAGGGTTGGGTTTAGGGTTTTTTTCCTGGCCATGAATTCCTGGCCCTCTGCATCCAAGGCATGTGGAAATGAGATAGGTTTTATTTTGCATTGTTCCTTACCCTCAAGGGCATCTCTGCTGAAACCTACAAGAACTAGTCCGATCGATCGGCAGCTTTTACATTTTGGAAGGTCTGAAGTTTTTCAAAATTTGAGTGTATCCCCTCTGTCACCAGCAGCACCACCAAGACCCTGCCTTTTATAATGTTAGACTGTGAAAGTTTTTTTTTCCTCCCCACTTCTTTACATCCTCTCTGTTGTTTTTGTACTGAACAGTTGGATCCAAACACCAAATTATTGAGACAGTTGAGAATATGTTAAAAATTAATATTATTTTTGATTCTTCCTTAGACTCTCAATCTTCAGAAGTTTGGCCTAAGAAGAAACCTGCTTAGGCAGTTTTCATCACCATCCTTCTCCACCTGCCCATTACCATTTTTCAATCCCCTTAGTCTTAGCTTTTAGGTAGAACTCATGACCTGAGACTTGAAATAAACTCACAGTGGTGGAGTGCACTGGGGGCAGTGGACAGTGCAGCAGGACAGTTGGAAATGTTGGAAGTATTGCTAGTGTCCATTTTGTTGTCACAATTTACTGTATTTTTTACATTTTTCTGTTACAGTTTTGCTAATTTATCAGAAGGTCCAAACGTTTGACATAACTTTCAATTTGCATTATTTATTTATGATGCTTGTCATTGTCTTTTATACATTTGGGATTATAAATTATGTACGTGTTAAAATTAGCATCTCAAAGAAGTCTGTTAAACCATTACTGAAAATCAACCACGTGTATTTTCAGAAACTAGATTCCCAGATTCATGGATCAGAGGAGTAAACCAGAAAAATTATGTAACTGATCATATAGAAAAGAAGCCAATAATTAAACGTGTATTTAATAACACCCTTGTAGCAATAGCTGCTGTATAATGCTATCTATCCACAGATTTCTTAGAAATGCTGCTCTCTCTATTTAACTAACATTTTGTTCAGTTTTGCCTCCAGTGGAAGCAGAAAGGGTTTTTTCAGCTGTTAAATCCAAAATCAATATAATTTATTTATGTAAAAAAAAAACATTCAATTGATATATTTTTGAACCTTTAAGTACTAATTTTCTTTTTATCGAGTAGAAGAAAAAATGTATTTGCCCTAAATCCTTAAAATACAAATGCTATAAAACTTCATATATTTTGAAAGCCTTACTGAAAATGAGTATTATAGACATCTATGCAGAGTTGGGGGGGAGGGGTAGTTTCTATGGAAAAGTCACTTTTCCCAGGTTGCACCGTCAGTAGGAAACAGGGTTCAATATAGATTTTATTTAAATAGCTAACAGCATGCTAAGTTTCTTGTTTTTTTTCCCTATCAAACATGTATGCTAATTCTCTGGGTGTTTGGGCTTTTATTTGACTGCTCTTGTGACCCTGTTTGCAAAATGAAAATGATACACTATTGATTATTTGCTCTGTAAGGCTTTAGTGGCTTCTTATAACTATTTTGATACCCATTTCCAAAAGCAAAAGCCAAATTTAAACTTACCTTCCACACCTTGGATTTTTCATTTAAATCCATGTCACTCATAAACACTTTCTCTTGATCATTCTTCACTCATATCGTACTACATAATAAATTGTCTGTGGTCTTGACCCTGGATAAAAGAAAAAGTTGAAAATTCAGCTTTTTATTTGAAGTGTTTAGTGACACTTTGTTGTCTCCTTCAGATTCGACACTTTCTGTTATCATACTAGATGGGCTCAGGAATCCACTTGGTGGATTTATTTGGTGCCTAGTGCCATATACCCTGTGGGTATTCATGTATTCATTGGTGATGAAACAGAGATGCTTTTTTTAAAACTTAGCAGCCTTCCAAGGGCACCTGGTTAAAACAGTTTATGAAAGATGGAGGAAGAAGGAAAACTAGGCCATTTTCCAGGATTGGTGTCTCTAAGGGAACCAGTCTTCTCCAACCCATGGAGCTCCAACCTTGAAGCTGCCCTTTATTTGGGGTTTCAGGTGGGTTTCATCTTTGATAGGTTAGAGTATATCTTTTGTCTCCATAAAATACCAGGCCAGGCTAAATTATTAAGAAGTTTTGTTGTTGTTTTTCTTGTTGTTTACAATTTGAGAAGTCTTTCAAGCCCCCTGGTATCAGAAGTTCCAGATCATCTAAGAGCCCCTTCTAACCTAAGTAGTAAAAAAGATTGAACCAAGGAATTCTGATATTCTATCATTACTGTTTGAGACTAGTCTTCAATCTAACAGTGTTTTCCAAAGTGATTTCAGAACAAGAAAAGTGAAACAGGAAGTGCAGAGATGGGGTCTTGTTCATCTTTGTTCTCCCTCAAGGTTCCCAGGCCAAAACTAGCAAAAAATCAATTAAGTGAAGTTTTCGCTAGTGAGAACCTGGCATGTTCTATACTCCAATAAGGATTCCGTATTGTTCTAAATCTTAAGTAATGATTTACATTGAAGATAGCAGAGTGGGGTATTTGAAATTTGGTTTCATTGTTTTTAAACAACTCACATTGAACCAAGGGAACAAAAATGGTTTTTATATGTGATGATCAAGATCAAATCTGTCCCCACGGTATCCTTGGGAAAGAAGTAGAGAAAAGTTGGCATTATTCCCATCTAGTTGCAAGTAGATAGAGCTGACTTGATTGCGATTACTCAGTAAAGAGTAATTTCTTAGAGCCATGTTAGGGACCAGATTGTTTCCAGGGTTGCCATTACTTTTTTGTAGGGACAGCACATTATTCCTGTTTGTTTCTAATATTACTGACAAAAACATCAATGAAGTGCTAGGTTTGGAGACTCCCTGTGTCAGAAGTTGGAACTGGCATTTCAGTGAATTTGAAATTCAAAATGGGGGGAAATAGAGGTCTTTAGGTCCAATGGTATAAACATCCATAGGAAAATGTCTTCCGTGTATTGAATTAATTTGCCTCTAACTCTTTAAAATGTTGCATTGCAAAAGTTATCATATAAGAGCCCCTTAAACTTTTTTTCCTCAGAAAAAAAAATGTTATTCCAGAAACTATTGAATTTAAACCTAGAATGAACATGAAAATTATCATGGTGGGTCAGATCCAAGTTTTTTTTCTATAAAGAGAAGGCTGAACTGAGTGATATAAAAAAAAATGTTATCGAAGGGGTCAGTGACCCTCCTTGATTCTGAACCATAACTGATTAAAGTTTTAAGAGACTCAAACCTTTTTTCATAAAATCCAGCTTCCCAAAAGAATCACCAAGATGAAATAAGCAATGTGAATTTGAAAACCAAGACTACTCCATAAAACGTATCATTTACCTTCTGCATTTTAGCAGTGATTAAGATCAGGGGTTTCTCAGGGGTACCTAGCTTAGTGAAAGCTATATTCACCCTTTAGAAACAAGAAATATTGATGGTGTGGTAAAAGAGCAGTAGGGAAAACAGTTATTCTGCTAGGCTATATGACAGTTACACTGGCTTAATAAAGTTGGATTTTAGTTTCTTGGACTCTGACCTTTACCATACCTCCAAACATGCTATTAAGATAATCTGAAGGCACTTTCTAAAAATAATAAAGTTAAAAAAAACTAGAGAAAGGATAGATTTGAATGAGAACGATGTGCTCTTGAACAGAACACTGGGTTAAAAAGGACTTCTCTAATGTTCTATAACAGCCAAACCCTGATCAGCTCCCGTGGCCTAGCACTTCTTGGAAAATTGGTGGGTTTTCTTAAAGATTAAATTAATCCAAAGTGAAGGGAATAAAAGATAATAAAGATATAATAAAAGATAAAGAGACAATCCCAAATGCAGAGGAGATTGGCCTAAGTTTTGAAGTAGATGAGGGAGTTGAGAAAATATAAAGCAAAAGTCAAATTATATGTGTCTACATGTACTTATATCATCTGGCTATAATTTATAAGCTCTCCAGGTTTTAATCGCAGAATCTTAAAAGTTGGAAGAGATCTTAGAAATCTGATAACCCAATCCCTACTTGAAGCATTGATCTCTTGAGCATCAAATCATCTTAATTCTCTGAGTATTGCCTGTGACCAAGGTCTCATTGCCTTCAGAGCTGCCCATTCCATTTTCAGATAGCTTTAAACCATTAGAAAATCTATCCTTTTTATATTGAGGTAAAATCTGCCTCCATAATAATTGCCAGCCTTGGGTGCCAATTTCCTTTTCTGATAAGCAGAGTGTTTGCTCCTTCGGGCATTGCATCTCTCAGCTCTCTGCCCCTGGCTAAGCATTCTTTGCCCCATCTAGCCAGCCTCATGTCACAGGTCTCCTCACCATCCAACCCAAGCTATCAATCCCTTTCCTAAAATACGGCCTCAGAACTGAGTATATTCCTGGAGGATGATCTGATCAGAGCAGAGAACAGGGGAAACTAGCCCCTAACCTCATTCTGAAACTTTACATTCATGGCACGTAAAGCACCACATTAGGGTAGGTGTTTTAGTTTGATGTTTTTGTTGTTTTTCTTTTTTTGAAGCTACGTCTTACTTTTTGTCATTCAATCATTTTCTAATCGTGCCCAATTCTTCCTGTCCTCATTGGGGATTTTCTTGGCAAAGATACTGGGGTGACTTGTCATTTCCTTCTCCAGCTCGTTTTACAGATGAGCACACTGAAGCAAATAGGATTAAGTGACTTGTCCAGGCTCACATAGTAAGTGTCGAAGGCCAGATTTGAACTCCGGAAAATGAGTCTGACTCCCAACCCTGTGCTGTACTACTATGTTGTTTCTAATCCACTTGGTTTTTCGTATACAATTTCCATCTAGTCGTGCTTTTTCACTAGTGTGATTTCACAGTTGTTACTTTGACCTCTAAGTGCAGACCTAACATTTATCCCTGTTAAATTGCATCTTTGTAAGTTTTATTAGGAAGGCATCATGGTATAATGGCTAGAGAACTGGCCTCACATCCATAAAGACTTTGGTTCAAGTCCCACTTCTGACAGCCTCTGTGACCCTGGACTTCACCTCTCCATTCAGTGGGCGGTTCTTTCAGATTCTAAAGAGAAGGTGCCAGTCTACATTGGCAGAGGGAATTGTCAGCCAAGTTCCCCATGCCAAAGAAATCCCAGGCCAGTTCCTATTCTTATTAGGCTTTTCCTATTGTTTCAGCTAGTCTAAATGTTTTTATAAAATCCAATTACATCCAGAGTATTAGCTTTCCCTCCCAACCTAGGGTCATCCACAGATTTTTGACAAGGAGCCATTTGTATTTTCATCCAAGTCATTGATAAAAAATGTTGAGCTGTACTAGGCCGAAGATGACAAGTTATATTTATGTAGTGTATAACTTTTCAAAGTGCCTTCATATGGATGGCCTCATTTTATCCTCATAACCCAGTGACAAAGAACATGTGCATGTTCCCAGGCCCAAGAAGGAAGGAGAGCCATAGGCAGAAAGCTTCAGTTGAAGAAAAACAAAGAGAATAAAAATATACAATATTTGTACTAAGCCTCCACAGGAGGAGAGAAGCAGGCGCCACCTCTGGCAGTTTATTAGAAATAAGACATGAGAGAGAACTTTGCCAATATAGCCAGTCACATATTACAGTGTACTGTATTCTTCCAGGATATTACAGGAAATGGTTGGGGCCATTTCCAGCAGGAAATGGAAGCAGGCCAATAATAATTGGCAGCATTCTCTTTGCTCCCTCTTCCTCTAACTTTATTCTGTCTTTTCCCTTGATGTCCCACTTTTTCTCACTTCCTCTCATTTTTCATCTCCCCTTTTTTTCCCTTCCTAAATCTATAACTATTGGTAACAACCAAAAGGAAGAATCTTTCTCCTACTACAGGCTCAAGCCCTCTTCGACTTGAACACTTTTTTTAAAGGATCTGTGTTCTTAATCAGTGTAGGGAATCTTCCCCTGAGGAATTGCCTCCATCAATGCAGACTTCACTTTCTCCAAAATAAACAGTCTTATAGAATTATCTGAGGGCCCCTAAGAAGTTAAGCCTAGAACTAAACAGCCTCATCTCATCAGCATAATAATATTTGTATAGAATTTTAAGATTTGCATATGGCTTTTTCCAAAAAAAAAAAAAAAAGTGATGATGGAGTACAGGTTTTATAGTAAGGAAGTGGTAATACTTGCTATTATCTCCATTTTGAGGCAGATTAGTTTTAAAGATAAGGAAATTGAGGCAGACAGAAGTTCTGACTTACCCATAGTCACAAGGTCAGAAGAAAGCATCAAACATATAGGAAATAACAGAGTTAGTTTAAAAGTTTAAAAAAAAAACCTTAGAAAATGATCATAAACTTCTGGGAATTCAAAGGTCAAAAAAGCAATTACAGTTTTCATTCTCCTGAATTATCTGTCCTCCCTGAAGCTCTTTGAAAACAGAGACTTATTCTCTCTTGTGTTGCTTGCACCATTAACATGGAAGATAGATGCTAATAAACGTGATGAACTGAAGGAACAGTGAAAAACAATATCAATGACGTTAAGACATTAGGAGGAGATAAGGGCCAAGGAAACTTAAAAATTAAATCAACTACTTAGAAGGGTGGGAAAATGGGAGACCTAGCTGACTTAGCAAAGAATTGCACAAGAACTGAAATCTCGGTGAGAAGGTCAAAAAGAAGAAAGAGCTGGTCTAGAAAAGGATCAAAAGTAATTCAAGGAGTGGGAGTATGTGAAACTCCCAAGTTCAAGAATGCAGCATCAAAAAAAGGGTATGTTGACTTGTTCCTTGACTTACAGTTGAGGAATTTAGAAATAAAAGGATCCATCAGAGAAGAGTCATGGTAGAACACCACCTATATGATACTTGTTCAAGTTTCTCTAGTGCTTTAAAGTTTTAAAAGTTTGCTTAATGTTAATAACTAGCATTTACATAGTTCTTTAAAGTGTACCTATTATTTTATCCTTACAACAATCATGATACCTAAGTGCTATTCTCTTCATTTTATAGTTGAGGAAACTGAGGCAGACAGAGGTTAAATGACTTGCTGAGGGTCACACAGCTATTATGTATCTGAGGCTGGATTTTAACTCAGCCTTTCCTGAGTCTGGGTCCAGGTCTTAATCTTCTGACCCACCTAACTGCCAGTTAAGTAGCACAGCAAAGTATTTTACAGATGGGTAAACTGAGGTTAGTATTCTTTCCATAATGTCATCCCCTAACAAATTATTGCCTGGTGGGATATCAGAAAGGTGAAAACCTGCAGCCATAGGCTAACACAGTTTGTTTTTTTGGGGGTGGGCGGGGGTTGGAGAGGTTGGAGAAGAGGGGAATTGGAAGAAGTTTGGTTGAACTGGAAAATCCATGACTGCCAGAATGTGTAATGATTTTTTAAATCCTGTCTTCTTTCTTCTAAGGAATAGTAGGGCCTTGATCTCAAACTGACCTGCCCTGAACCTTTGGAGGCAGGAAATGGAGAAAGAGGCTTATATCTATAGATATAGAAAGGGCCAGCCTTTTGTTCTAAATAGAGCTGAAAAGTCTTAAGGACTTCTGCTTCCTTCTAGACCCATCCAGTGTGGCTTCTGGGAGACTCGGGAAACATGGCTCCCTTAAAGCTCCATGAATCAGGCTAGTCTGTTCAACCTTAGAGACCAACTCCTTCACAGGCCAAGGTCTCTCGCCTAACCACCTAAGGATTGGGGAGTCTCCTTTTCCAGTTAGCCTGAGTTCTCTGTCTCAGAGAGCTCTTGGTTCTAGTGTTCTCTGGTATCCAGAATTATTTAGTCTCCCCAGGTGGAGCCAAACCCTCTTTTTAATTCCTATGCTTTAATAAATTTGATTTCACTGGTCCAGATGCTGCCTCCACTAGGATGGATGGCAAGTCCACCATACCTTCTCATCCTGGGCAATTGTTTTCTTAGCATCATAATAGCTAATGTTTATGCTGCACTTGAAGATTTACAAAGTACTTTACATATTTTATTGCTATTATTATCCTCATTATATATATGGAAAAACTTGGGCTGAGAGAGATTGGCTTGCCTAGTCCCATAGCTAGTTAAGTGTCTGAAGCAAGAATTGAATATGGCTCTTCTTATCTCCAGGTCCAACACTATCCTCTACACTCACTGAGTCACCCTATAAATCTATGGAGAGAGAGGGGGGAAAATACCAACTTGTTAGAGACCTTCCTCTGGCTCTTCTGGCATTTCATGGATACCACTGTAACACTCAGCTTGTCCTGCATATGACCAAGCTCCACCTAATCTGGGGATGAGGGAAGTGGGCGAAATAATACAAGAGAGGCATGAGAAGGAGGAAATAATAAGTATGCCATCCAAAAGTACCACACCTAAAAAAAGGGATAGAGAAGATAATCTATACAAAGAGCAGGGGATCATACTAAACATATGTAATAATAGCAATAATAACTATATAGCACTTTAAAATTTGCAAAAGAGATTAAACTTTATTTGGTCCTCAAAACAACCCTGTGAGGCAGGCAGCTATTACCCATCCAGTTTACAGATGAGGAAACTGAGATAGGTTACATGCCTAATACTAAAATGTTTATTGACTAAGTGACCCAGACTGCAAGCAGACAAGGCAGGACTTGAACTCAAACTTTACCTCACTCTAGATCCCAGCTTTTAGCATCTAGCTGCCTCTATACAAATAGCATTTGAACAGAAACCATGTTAACAAAATATTGAACAGAAACCATGGCATCATGGATAGGAAGCCAGCCTCTAGTCAGCATCTGGAAGAGTTGGGTTCAAATTCTACCTTTGACACACACTTGCTACATGACCCTGGACATGACCTCTCAGCCCCCAGCCACTTTCTGAGACTGAATTGCAGTGCAGATGCCAGTCTGCATTGGTCTAGAAAACTCCCTACATAAATGGAAACAAATCTGGACCAAAAAAATTTTTTACTTAAAATCTTTCAAGGAAAAATGCTGAGAGAACATCCCAGGACAAGAAGAACAGGGTGGCCATATTATTGAAAGGCCTCAATACTGTGCTGTGTAAGGGGGTTGGAGGACCTGAGGATATTTTAGCCAGGAGAAGAATGCATTGTGAGTGGAGTACATGAGAGCTCTCAAATATTTGAAGGGCTTTTAGGTGGGAGACGATTAGATTTGTTTTGCTTAGCCCTACAGCACCGGGCTGTCCATCAGTAGAATGGTCTTCCTGGGAAAATCATGGATTCTCCCTTATTGGAGGTCTTTAAGTGATGACTGGAAGACTGCTTGTTGTCAAGGATGTTGTAGTGAGTTGTTCAGGCAGGTTACACTGGGTTCTTCCTCCAAAGCCCTTCACTATCCTCTGCTTACCAAGAGACACACTCTACAAAGCTGCTGTCTCCAGAGCCAACAAGCAGGCGTTGGAGCATGAGCCAGTCATCCAAAGGAAAACTACCCTTATGACTCCATCAAGCTAGCTCTAGGGCCCTTTCCACACACATACACACACCCTCCCCATGATGTAAAATTCTGGGGTTTTGTGATTATCTTTAATGTCAAATGTAAAAATGTAAAGAATGCATAGTGAATTCCTGAATAGAGAACATCGAAGCTGAATTAAATGAAGGATATTGAAATGGGTATGGGGAAGGAAGAGGAAAACTGGGAGGACAAAGCTAGTTTTTTGGATGACTTAGAGACAGAAAACTAACAGCAGAAGTTAGCAGATATAAAACAAAATGAGTTAAAGAATTAGCCTTCAAGAAATGAAAAGAATATAGAGAAAGGAAAGGTTTTTTATGGGTCTGGTCAAGTTGATAAAAAAAGATAATTGCCTTGACCAGAAACTTTTTGTCAGGAGAAGAGTATAGCAGGGAAAGTGCCAGATCTGAAGTCAGAATTTGTGTTCAAATTCCAGTCCTGCTACTTACTCCTTTGGTTTTGGGCAGGTCTCTTACCCAACCTGGTCTTGGGTTTCCTTTTCCATAAAATGGGAAGGTTGTCCTCAGTGACCCCTGAGGTCCCTTAGTTCTTGTGATCCTTTTCTACATAGATATGCCTTGAATGATATTTTCATGGCTCAGCTTATTCACTTCCTTGCCATTTCCTGGGTCTACCTTGATTTGACTCTTCTAGGATGGTGGTGGCTCATGATTTGCAGCCATTAATCTTTGCAGCTTGTTTACACTCAAGCAGGCAAACATCTGAGATGTCAGGTACATACAGTGAGGGTGATGGGAAAAGAGGTGACAGGGCAAGAATCTTCCTACTTTCATATCCCTTCCATCAGATTAATTCAACCCAAAGTACTCAAAAGTCCTGTGCTCAGGGCTGGCGCTACAAAACCTAAAAACAACCCAGTCCCTGCTTTCAAGGAGTTTCTGGTTTAATGGTAATGGAAGTCAGATCTTTACATTAATAGGAAGAACACAATGTAGGATCATAGATTCAAAGCTGGAAAAGGAGCTCACAGGTTTTCTAATCCATTTGGCAGATGAGGAAACTGACACCTACCTGGATGCTCTGACATCAGTGCTTTTCCACTGCTCTAAGGTGCCCAAAGGAGATGCAGGGGATCAGAAGAAAGACCAATCCCGACAAAATCTTTGAGTGAAATCTGAGACAGAGATCACTTTCAACTGGGAAGATCAGGAAGGGCCTCCTGTTGGTGGGGAAGGGAGGGGCTACCTGCCAGTGAGTGTGGCACCTCCTCTTTCCACTGCACTCCCCACGGGAAGGCCTGGGTTCAAAGAGTGAGGTGGGTGTGCAAGGGTAAGGGGGCTTAGGGCTGTGAGCTGAGGAAGGGGGGGAAGGAAGGGAAGTGACCCAAGGGTTATATAAGCCCTGGGTGAGTAGGAGGTGGTAGACGAGGGTAGGAGGAGAGTAGTGGTTAAGTGTGTGAGTTGAGGGGAAGGGGTTGGGCTGGGGGCTGTGACTCACTCATTCTGATGAGGTGCTAAGCCTCTTTCCTGGCTCTCCCCAAGCCCCTTAGCCTGGGCCCCACTGCCTTCCCCCCTCCCCAGTCAGCTCTGATCTATGCTTTCTATTCCAGCCTAGCAGAGACTTCTTAGGACTTCAAAGGACCA
Organism: Gracilinanus agilis; assembly: GCF_016433145.1. NCBI lineage: Eukaryota > Metazoa > Chordata > Mammalia > Didelphimorphia > Didelphidae > Gracilinanus > Gracilinanus agilis. Next base: position 343,034,609 of record NC_058131.1, on the reverse strand, counting down.
GACTAAATCTGAACTCAATGGCCAAGAGGTGTGTCAGGTCCAGGGGTCAGTGCATTCCTTGGTGGACAAGTACAAGGGGGATACAGACCTTAGACGACCCCTACATGGGGGAAAGGAGCATCAGAAAATCCAGGACAGCAGATTCAAACCTCATGGCAGCCCAGAGCTCTTAAGCAGTCTCAGGCAGCAGAAGCTGGAGCTTTTGGCTTCCCAGAGGCACTTTCAGAAGGCTCTGACAGCTCACCTTAGTGCCCAGTTCCTAGGACTTGCAGAGGCAGTGTAGGAAAAGTCACTCACCATCTAGTTGAAGATGTTAAATTGTTATATTGATGTTAAATTGTGTGGTACAGATTCCAGGCAGTTCCTTGAAGACTGCAGTGGTGGTCAAAGATAGCTTCCTGGGAGAGGAGGCTCCTGAGCAGGAAGGATTTGATCAAGCCCATAAAGAGAAGACTGTCCTAGTGGGAGTATCACTAGTCAGTTGCTGGACTTAGTTGTTAGGGGAAGACTCAATTTTCTCATCTGTAAAATGGAGATAATAATACCACTACTGCTTGGTTTGTTGTGAGGCTGCAATGAGATAAAATATGCCATTTGATTTAATTTAAAGTGCTATATAATGTCGATGGTTCATATTAGAACACAGCATAGAAAGCACACCATGCATACAGCCCAGGTAGTATCTTTGGGAAATGAGACCAGCCTAGCTAGACTGAGGCGCTGGGCCGCCGTGCAGGGGAGCTCTGACCAACTTGCCTTACCTATATCCTTCCCTCTCTCCAGGGAAACCCTCACCAGGTCTTGGGGAAGGCGGGCGGGCTGATAGGTTGAAGATCCCTGAAAGATAGGGTTGAGTCCTTATAGAGGATTTCAGTTTTATGTCCAAGGTAGTAAGGAAGTAGCACTGATGATACAGGAAAAGGCAAAAAACCAGCCCCTGCGGGGTTATTTAGCTCACAGTCCAAGAGGGAAACAGCGTGACAGCAACTATGTATAAGCAAGAAAAGCACAGCACCCACTGAGGGCAGCCTTAGAGGGAAGGCACTAATGAAGGAAGACTGGGAGGAATTTCCTGGAGAAGGTGGGACTTTGCCTGAGACCCGAAGGAAACCTGAAGGTGGAGATGAGGAGGGATCATATTCCAGGCATAGGGGATAGCCAGGTTAAAAAAAGGAGGCCTTGGGGGCAGCTGGGTAGCTCAGTGGATTGAGAGCCAGGCCTAGAGACGGGAGGTCCTAGGTTCAAATCTGGTCTCAGACACTTCCCAGCTGTGTGACCCTGGGCAAGTCACTTGACCCCCATTGCCTACCCTTATCACTCTTCTGCCTTGGAACCAATACACAGTATGGACTCCAAGACGGAAGATAAGGGTTTTAAAAAAAAAAAAAATTTAAAAAAAAAAAAAAAAAGGAGGCCTTTTGGGGAGCAACCAAGGCCACCAACTCCAAGATGCTCTGGCTGGTAATAATCAGAAGTGAGATTGAGAAGATGGATGGATGGATGGATGGATGGATGGATGGATGGATGGATGGACAAACAGAGCACTCGGCGAATAGATAGCAAATGAGTATCTATTAAGCACTTCTTTTGTGACAAGCACTGTGCCAAGTACTAGAGAAGCACAAAAGGTGGAGGTGAGGGGCTGAATGCAATATGATGTGGAGTTGGCCAGGAAGTGATGACCACATTAGCCAGTCAGAGTGATCTCTGAATAATACTCCTCTCTAGCATTTTAGTCTCTCTCCATCTCTCCAAATATAAAGTCCTTCCAGCTACTAACTGTTCTCTCCAATCACATTTCTCCAACAAATTATCTAAATGCTGCCTAACCCTCCCCACCATTCACTTCCTCCTTAATTTACTAAAATCTGGTTTTCACCTTCTCCATTCTATTGAATGGGTTTTCACTACAGTCATCAATGACTCTCATGGCCAAATCCAATGGCCTTTTCTCAAACCTAGTCATCTCTGACCTTGTTGTAGCATTGGACGCTATTGAAAAATCATCTAGTCCAACCAATGCATTAATTTTTTATATGAATTTTTAAAACACCCCAAAAAGAACATATTGTTTTGCAAAGTAGGACAGAAAGCGTTATATGTGAAACCATGAATCTCTGTTAAATACAGCTTGTTTTTTTGAAGTACATAATAAATTCAATGTGTTACTTTCAAAGTTATATTGCTGTTTCCTTCTCAGTGTCCCTTTGTTCTCTTCTATGCATTTTTTATAATTTTATAATTTCATAAAGATAAGTCTGGTCTTAGAGTCAACACTAAGTATCAATTCTAAGGCAGAAGAGCAGTAAGGGCTAGGCAATGAAGATTAAGTGACTTGCCCAGGATCACACAGCTAAGAAGTGTCTGAGGTCACATTTGAACCCATGACCCCCTCTCTCCAGGCCTGGCTCTCTATCCACTGAACCACCTAGCTGCTCCCTCTTCTATGCTTTTTTTTAAATGCTTCAGTTACCCTCTCTACTTTTTTTTTCTTTGGGGAGGAAACACCAGCCTTAGCTTCTACCTGCCTCTCCAAATACCTCCCAGGGTAAATGAAAAAAAAGAAAAACAATAATTGTAACAAATAAGCGTAGTAAAAAAAAGTAAAAACAAATCTACACATTTGGCTAATTATGTGCCTTGACTTCATCACCTCTCTAATCCAAGTTTGGTTTTTTGTTAAGCTTCTATCTTAGAATTAATACAGTGCATTGGTTCCAAGACAGAAGAGTAGTTAAGAGCTAGCAACTAGAGTTAAATGACTTGCCCAGGGCCATGCAGCTGGAAAGTGTCTGAGGTCAAATTTGAACCCAGGTCCTCCCAACTGTGGGCCTGGCTTTCTCTACCCTGAGCTACCCAACTACCCCTGATCAGACTTCTTAAACCTTTCAGTTGTTTTCCTCTGTAATCGTATAGCTATTAGAAAGTTATAAATTATTCGACTTCATCTTCTCTGCATCATAGTCATACATCATCATTATCATACATCATACATTAAAAAGTCATATAAATCTTTCCAAGTTTCTCTGAAACTACTACTTTTGTGATTTCCTGTAAGGGCAATAATATTCTATTAAGCCAATATAGCAAAATTTATTCTGTCGTTCACCTTGATTTCCAGTTCTTTGCCATCACAAAAAAAAGAAGTGCTATAAATATCTTTGTATTTGCGGGCCCTTTTCTTCTTTCTTTGATCTCTTTAAGGGTTTAAGCCTAGTAGTGATATCACTGGGTCTAAGGGAAGGAACCATTTAATGACCTTTCTGGAGCTCAGTTCTAAAATGTTTTCCAGAATGGCTGGACCAGTTCATAGTTCCACAAACAATCGTGTACCAGTAATCTTGTTTTGCCATAATTCCTTCAATAACGATTGTCTTCCTTTCTGTTGTCTTTTGCCCCCAACCCATCAGTCTCCTACAAGTTTCTGAGCATCCCTCTTTGCAGACTTAGGCTTAATGAAAGTATCCACTTTAGCTTCTCTCTTTGTTCTCAATATTTATTAAAAGTATGGGGCAGCTGGGTAGCTCAGTGAGGGCAGCTGGGTAGCTCAGTGGATTGAGAGCCGGGCCTAGAGACGGGAGGTCCTAGGTTCAAACCTGGCCTCAGCCACTTCCCAGCTGTGTGACCCTGGGCAAGTCACTTGACCCCCATTGCCTACCCTTACCACTCTTCCACCTATAAGTCAATACACAGAAGTTAAGGGTTTAAAAAATAAAAAAAAAAAAGTATGGCACCCTCTGGCTTTTTCTTTTCTGGACTACATGTATGGAAATGGAGCCGTTTTCCTTTTCTTTACTAAATCATCTCAACTAGCCAACCACTCACTGCACTTTCTAGAAAAGGAAACTCATGCCAGGAAGGAGAAAGGTCCAGGCCCGAGTCATACAACTACTACTGGTTACAACCCTAAGCCTTCTCATTCTAAATCCAATGCTTTTCCCATAGCCCTATCTATAAACTGGTCCAGGTTCTCCTTTCTGACCATTTTCTCAGCTTCACTGACTTCATTTCTCCTCCAACCTTGTTTCTGTGGACATTCCACAAAATTCATTTCTCAGCCCTCTTCTTTCTCTCCTTCAGAGATCTCAATCATAGCTTTTCAGTCTTAAAACTTCCATCAAACACTTCAGTGCACATAATTCCCATGTCTACATATATAGTACTGATCTCTATCAGGTCGCAAATCACCGGCTGCTTCCAGAAACTGCCACTGGAATGTCCTACTGTGCCCACAGACTCAACTAAACATCATTTCCTAGCTCTTCTTCCAGTATGCACTTAACTCTTTCTATTAATAGAACCAAGGCTCTTTTTGACAGTTGTGAAATATTCCTTTTGACTCTTTTCCCCTACCCCACTCTCAACATATGCTTATGTGTTATACATGTGTGTACACACATATGCATAGACCTCTTAGGCCATCTCTTCCAACCCATTCCATTGCTGGAGTCTTTTCTGCCACATTCCTGAGCAGTGACCATGCAGTCTCCACTCGAAGACCTCCAGTGATGGGAAACTCCCTATCTAATGACTCAGCCTATTCTACTTTGGGACAGCTCTGATTTTATGTCAGTTTTCCTTACATCAGGCCAAAATCTGCTTTTCTGAAATTTCTACCCACTACTCCTAGTTCTGCCATCTGGGGCCAAGCAGAACAAATGTAATCCATCTTCTACATAACAGCCCTTCAAATACTTGAAGAAAGCCATAATCCTCTGCTCCTCCCAAGTCTTTTTCTCCAGGCTAAAGTTTCTTCCATCCATCCTTGTACGGTATTCCTTCCAATCTCCTCCTCATCTTGGTTATCTTCTTCTATATATTCACTCCAACTTGTCAATCAATGCCCTTCCTAGAACATGGCACCCACAACCAAATGCAACAAGTCATGAAGTCCTTTTGGGTTTTTCCCCCCATATCTGTCTTATGGTGTTACAGAATAGTAAAGCTGGAGATCTTAGAGCTATCAAATCCAACCATCATTTTATAGATACAGACACTATGTATGGCCCAGACAGGTAAAGAACTTTTCCCAAGGTCCCACAAGGAATAGGTGGCAAAACTCTCATTCAAACCCAGGGCTCCTTCCACTATACCCATATTTCCTCCTTCCTTTTCATCCCAATGGCAGTCACCCCAACTAGTGAAACAGTCCAGTGAAATTTCAACAGTATCTCTCCACTAGATGTTCCTGTTGGACTATGATGATCCTAAATACTGTCCCTGAGCTTTCCTTACCTAAACTGAAACCCAAAAATTTGGAGAAGGAAGGTCGGGAGAGAAGCATTGACCATGACCTAGAGGTGCCCGATCAATGCCTAAGGTTGCCCATTGAACTATTCTCCCATCACAACCACTGTGCTGGCAGTAACATAGTGGAGCAGGGGGTCAACCTCGTGGAAGAGGTCCAGCCAACACTATGCCTAGCAGACTGATGACTTTAATTTCCAGCTCCTTTTATCATCTCTGATATGTGATTTCCCCAGCCCTTTGGAGCTTGGTAGTAGGAAGAGGACTTTGGATTCATGGACTTGACATATCATTTACTAGCTTTGTGACCTTGTATTAGTCACCTTATCCCTCTAGGTCTCCATTTCCTCTGTAAAGATAAAGGAAGAAGAGAACAATATTTTCGCTACTACTTTCCTGTGTTGTAAAAAAAAAAAAAAGTGCTTTAAGGTTTGGCTATATGATTTCTATTTTCAAGGATCTGAGACATCCTTTGCATGAGTGTCCCTCAGAGGATAAATCACAACCTTTCTATACCTTAGCGCAAGAAAAGGGAAGTCTTCAGAGAAACCTGGCTATGTGTGTATGAACTGGATGCAGAGTGCAGGGAGCAGAACCTAAACAATTTGAAGAACAACTTTGCAACGCCAAACAACTTGGAAAATGTTAGTAATGTGGATCAGTGCAATGACCGATGAACTCTTATTTGATGAGCCCCCGGATGATGCCTGCTACCATCCTTCTGACCCAGGGGTGATGGACTCAGGGCGATGAATGGGACATCTACTTTTGCACGTGGCCAAGGCAGGGAATTTGTCTTGCTTTACTATGCACCTTTGTTACAAAGCGCTTGTTTTTCTTTTTTCCAATGAGTCAGAAAGGAGGTGGGAAGGAGAGAAAATAAATGCTTGTTACTGAAAAAATGCAAAATAAAATAATATAAAAAGTAACTTAGTAGATGGTGTTCGAGGGTTGCTATGGCGGAAACATTCACAAGCCTCTCCAAGCTTATCTGGGCCTCCCCGGCCAAACGTGCAGTCAGTTGCCAGACTGGCATTGGAAGGCTTTTCAACGTGGTTCAACCTACCACAGTTTGGGCCCTGTTGGCACCGCTCTCCAGAGAGAGGGTCGGGTCCTAGCCATAGAGGAGACATCAGATGAAGCCTTTAAGTGGAAGGCCATATAAATGCGAGCTATTATTCTCCCTTCTTTGGCAGCCGTGTTGGGGGTGGGGTTTGGCTGGGTCAGCATCCCACAGAGGGTATGCTGAGCCCCGCCCCCTCCGCCCCACCAAGGGAAGCTCTTGAACGCTCCCCCCTCCAGCAGCTCCCGAGAGAATGCCGGTGGACCTACAGGATCTGAGGGATGGGTGTTGGACGGGAGGGGGCTCAGTGAAAGCAGCCAAGCTGTTTTCCCGTTCCCTCCTACCCCGTACCCCACCCCACCATCACCAAACCAGAGCCAAGAAGCAGCCCCGCCTGCCCGCCTGCCTGCCCCGCATGTGGATGTAATTAAGGCCCGCACCGGCCTGGACAATGGGGCACTTGTCCCTAACTAGAGGGAGCGGACCGGGTCCGACCACCAAGCAACCAATCCCTGGGGCCGCCTCAGACACACACAAGGGGCGGGAAGGGGCTGGAGGAGGGGGGCGGGGTTGGAGAGGGGAAAAGGGGCGGGGACAGCCATTCTCCGGCTGGAGGATGCACTACTGAGTGACCAGCCAAGTGGCCAATAGAAGTAGGAGCTCTCTGCCACCCCGCCCCACGCTCCCCACCCCACCCCACGAGTCTCCTGCCCCCCACGTGGTCCTTGTGGCGGGAGTCCCCGAAAGTCCCTGTCTTCCGGGCTCGATGGGAAGGAAGACCCAGAGAGAAGAGACTTGCCCAGGGTCATGCAGGGCTAAAGCCGGAACCAAATTCTAGCTCCTTAGCTATTTATACCGAACCGTCACAGACCCTGGGCCCCGCCCAAAAGGGGCACTTGATTGATGCTGGTACCCCAGCCTGGCACAGACGTTCCTGGCCTCCATTCCAGTTTATGCAATAAGAGAATTACATTTTCATCCTCCTATGTTTGGCTCTATCCTAAATCCCCAGGACACCTGGATCCCAGCGCGATTAGTCAAGGTTCCAAGCCTCCAGCCATCTATCAGAACTGACTGCTTTTTAGTCTTAAGATAAATAGATGAGGGGGTAGCTGGGTGGCTCGGTGGATTGAGAGCCAGGTCTGGAGATGGGAGGTCCTGGGTTCAAATATGATTTCAGACACTTCCTAGCCGTTTGACCCAGAACAAGTCACTTAACCCTCATTGCCTAGTCTTTATGGCTCGTCTGCCTTGCACCAATGCAGTATTGATTCTAAGACCAAAGGTAAGAGTTTAAATTTTAAAAAAAAATAAATAAATCAGATTAGTAGGGTCAAAAGTCCTAGGAATACCTCTCTCCCTCACCCAACTCTTTGATGCTCCAAATCCTACCATTAGAACTTTTTTCCTTTGGCACAGGGTTTTGTCCCCTGCTCAGATATGGAATGCAAAGTGTGGAGAGAGCATTAATTTTGGAATCAGAGGACCAGTCTGCTCTGAGACTTACAATTTTGACCTAGAGCTTAACCTCTTTGGGGTCTCATTTTTCACATCTACAAAATGTGGGAGTTGAAGTGAATAACAGGGTCTCTTCCAGTGAGAAACCTCATGACTTCTGGGAAAGATAGCTCTCTCCCTTCAGTGTGCTTCAGGCACTAGTGCAGGGAGGAGATTCAGTAGGATAGTATGTGTGATGCACTGAAGAGAGAACCGGATTTTGAGGTGGAATAGAATGTCAGGTTTCTTTCTGCTGCAAAGCTGTTGTGATTTGGAACAAGGCATAAAGCCCCCAGTCACAGATTTAATTTTTATTAATTTTTAAAAACCCTTGCTGTATGTCTTAGAATTAATAGGAAGTATCAGTTCCAAGGCAGAGGAGCAGTAAGGGTAGCCAACTGTGGTTAACTGACCTGCCCAGAGGTACACAGCCAGGAAATGTCCAAAGCTAGATTGGAACTCAGGTCCTCCAGACTCCAGACCTGGCTCTTAATCCACTGAGCCACCTAGCTGCCCTGGAATCATCAGCTTTAGAAGGGAGGTGGGATGACCTTCTAGGTTACATAGTTTTTTGTGTGTGTGTTTTTGTTTTGTTTTATAGAGGAGGAAATAAAAGCCCAGAATCCCAGTGAAAATCTAGAGCGAGCCAGACTTTAACCCTAAGCTTCTTAGGTCCCTTTCAGCTTTCAGATCTATTCTACAAACTCAGATCTTTTTGTGGCAAAGCCACCACTGAGAGTTGAGCCATACCTCTCCTTGCTTCTAGTAAAAATGTGCTTCCCATTCACCAGGTGATGGATAAAGTCTTAAAAAAAAACAGCTGGCGAAAGGTCTCTGGTATTTCCTTCATTACTAGAATGTAAGCTTCTTGAGGGCTGGGATTGTTCTATTTTTGTGTTTCTGTCTCCAGTACCTGGCCCTGGCCCCACACAACTGCTTGTTGATTGATTTTCTCTAGATCTATGTCTGGTTCTTGATCTAGGTCAAGCCATGGCTCTGGAGCTTCCAGACAGAATCCCTCAAAGTGCCCCTGGGCAGAGGAAAGAGAGTCAGCAGAATGCAGGGGTAGGGGCATTCCAGCTTGAGTTGGTGGACCTGTGTCCTCTACCTCTAACCGTCTGGATGGCCTTGGACTGCACCCCTAAATTTCTGTAGATCAATTTCCTCAATCAATCAATAATCATTTATTAAGCCCCTATTCTAGATGTGCCCAACAGTGTTCTAAGCAGAGCTTACACTCTCCCAGAGTCTCAACCTGGTGGGGGAAAAGGAAGAGAATGAGCATTTATTATCATTATTATTTATTAGCACCTTTGTCCTAAGTGCTTTACAAATATTTTCTCTTCCAGTCCTCACAATAACCCTGGAAGGTAGTTGCCTGGAGCCCCTGGTAGTGAGAGCAGGCCCCAGTAAAATCACAGATATAGTCCACAGTTTAGACATGTAGCTTGCCCCCCAAAACATCGGAACTCAATCCAATTTCTCCCCAAATACTAAATGTTCTTCCAAGAAATTACTGATGCATGAATTCTATGAGAAACGGTTAGATGATTACACCTTGACAGACTGAATTATCACCTATAGAAAACTCTGTTTAGAACCACTGAGGTAATCTAAATCCATTGTCTCTATCTTGTAAATCATTACTAATCATTGCCTCTGCAAAAGGCTTACCTAATCCCTTAGCCCATGTCACTTTCTCTGTAAGAATGTACCCCAAATCATTAAACTTTGTCCCTGATCAGACCTTGGAGTCTGTCTGTAAGTCTGTCTGTGGACCCTCCTGATCCCAACTCCATTTCTCTTATCCCAATCGTCGACCCACCAGTAACTTGATTGACACTTGACAAATACTGTTATCCCTATTTAACAGTTGAGGATACTGAAGCAAATAGAGATAGGGTCTAGGGTCAGACAGCTATTCAGCGTCAAGGGTAGAATTTGAACTTCAGGCCTAATACTTTATCCACTGTGCAACTAGCTGCCTCATGATCAAAGATAATATGATGGGGGGGGAGGGGGCCGGGGGCGGGAAGGGCTAGGTAGCTCAGTGGATAGAGAGCCAGGCCTAAAGATGGGAGATTCTGGGTTCAAATCTGACCTCAGACATTTTTGGGCAAGTCACTTAACCCCCATTGCCTAGCCCTTCCCACTCTTCTGCCTTGGAACCAATATACAGTATTGATTCTAACACAGAAGATGAGTTTTGTTTTGTTTTGTTTTTTTAAAGATAAAATTGGGAAGTAGTTAACAAAATAAAAAAATAGAATAGAATATAGATAATGTTAATGTGTCATCCTCTAAGTCAGTATGAGACATGCAGAAGCCCTTCTGTACAGTTTGCGGCTCCCCTTTCTATCTGAATTTAACACTACTGCTAATGAACCATCCCAGATGCTTGGAGACTTGTGGAAGAACACACTCACCAGCCTGGTTATTGGCAAGCAATAATAGGACCTTCGATTCAGGAGCATCCTCTTGCTGCCCTGTGGCTCAGAGCCTCTCTCTCACTTGCTGGGAGCTCTATAGACAGAAGGGCTTTGATCCCAGCCCTTGGGAAGAGGCAAGGATGCCAGGATCCCTGGGCGAAGAAAGCGTGTGGAAACTCAGGGGAAAGGGCTGGAAGGGTGGTTTGGCCTCAAGAAAGCCCCCTTCAAGTCAGATTCTGGTGAAAAAAACTAGGGAGATCAGGTGATGAGGAAAGTAAGGAAAGGGTCACTGAAAGAAGAGACTGAGGACTGTCTGTCTATCCATCCTCTCTCCAGGTAGCTCCTCTTTCTCTAGCTCACAGGCCCAAGCAATGGTGAGTCACAGGCTAAATTCTGACCTCCCTCTGCAGACCAGGCTGAACCAGGAGGCCACAAAGACCTCTGGACTCTAGGCAGAGACCCTTCCAGGGCTAGGCACAGCCCTGAAGGAAGAAATATTTCCCTTTATTACTTCCTGTGCTCCTCATTCAGGTACCCGGTGGCCCAGGCTCCCTCCCTTCAGTGTCTCTCCCCCCAGGACTCCTAGCTGTCTTTTTCTCTTAGTCTTAAATGTCTGGCTTCTTGTGCCTGTCCCTTTTTTGGCTCATAATATTATTCCACAGAGCAATTCCATGTGTGTGCGTTGGGGGAAGACTAGATAGTTTTAATTCAATCAATCCCATGTCACAGATGAAGAAACTGGAGCTCACACAACTGAAGTGATTTGTACAACCAGTTATTATCAGAACTGGGATTCTAATTCAGATCCCCCAATGGCAAAAACCAGGCTCTTCCCAGGCTCTGCTGGACTAAGGATTAGGTGCCAGAAGTCAAACTGCTCCATGTTAATGGACAATTGTTGTTGTTCAGTCCTCTGACTCCTCCTGGCCCCATTGGGATTTTCTCTCTCTCTCTCTCTCTCTCTCTCTCTCTCTCTCTCTCTCTCTCTCTCTCTCTCTCTCTTTCTCACAGTGATTTTCTTAAAATTTAAAATGTAACTCAAAATATTTTTCCATGTTTACATGATTTATTTTCTCTCTGTTCCTTCTTCCCTTCCCTCTCCCAGAGCTAACAAGCAATTGTACTGGATTATGCATGTGTTATCACTTAATACCTATTTCCATATTATTCATTTTTGTAACAGAGCAATCCTTTAAAACCCAAACCCCCAATCATATACCCATATAACCACGTGATCAATCCTATGTTTTTCTTCTGCATTTCTACTCCCATAGTTCTTTCTCTAGAAGTGGATAAGGTTCTTTCTCTTAAGTTCTCTTTAGTTCCTCTGGATTGTCCATTGGGGTGGGGGGGTGGAGTTGGCAAAGATACTGGAGTGGCTTGTCATTTCCTTCTCCAGCTCATTTGACAGATGAGGAAACTGAGACAAGCAAGGCTAAATGACTTGCCAGGGGTCACATAACTAGTAAGTGTCTGATGTCAGATTTGAACTCAGGGCCTGGTACTCTACATACTGTACCACTTATTGTCTGAATGTCTATCCCTTGGAAGAGGGATTCAATTTTACCCCAGAGGGCTGAACTAGGAAAGCAATGGCAGAAGGCACAGATTTCAGCCCAATAGGAAAGATATCATAGATTGAGAGCCAGAAAGGGACCCAAAAGGCCACTCAGTCCAGCTCCTTGATTTTCTAAATGAGGAAACAGACCCAGAGAAGTTCAAATTGTTGCCCAAGACCAGCCAAGGTGGTGAGTGACTGAAGAGGGCTTTTCCCACTGTCCCTCTAGCCCAGCAAGGAGAGCTGTCCAGCATTAGAAGGAGCTTCAGAGGTAACGGGAATTTTTAAGAAGAGGCTACATGCACTGGTCTCACCTCTATCAGACTATTTACCGCCTAGGGTTGTGGGAGGAGATGAGAGGGCAAGAGATCGGAAACTGTCAGAAAACAATTGTCAAAAATTGGTTCTGCATGTAACTGAAAATTTTAAGTTTAAAAAGTTAAAAAACAACAAAACAAAAATGTCCAATTGGCCAAGATGGTGAAGAGGGGATCCCAGTGTCAGGCAAGAGGGTGTACTCAGTGACCCAAGAGATCTTTTCTTACTCTGGAACTCAAACTCAGGACTAACCATATCATCTCTCCCCTCCCCTCAACTCGCTAAATTCTAATGACTTCCTAATATCTCCAGGATCAAATATAAGAAATCCTGTTTGTCTTTTTTTAAACCCTTACCTTCTGTCTTAGAATCATTACTGTGTATTGGTTCCAAAGCAGAAGAGTGGTAAGGGTAGGCAATGGGGGTCAAGTGACTTGCCCAGGGTCACCCAGCTAGAGAAGTATCTGAGGTCATATTTGAACCCAGGACCTCCCATTTCTGGGCTTGGCTCTCCTGTTTGCTTTTAAAGCCCTTTTGAACCTGGCTCCTTCCCACCTTTCCAGTCTCTTTATTCTTCACTCCCTTCCATAGACTCCACACATTCTACACTAACCTCTTTACTGTTAACCTCTCACGAGACACTGCTTCTCCTGATTCTGGGCATTTTCTCTGACTGTCCCCCA